>NC_135959.1:2968112-3097677 GCF_053455715.1 Rhinoraja longicauda
GGAGGGTTATATTTTAGATTATACTAGACCAAGTGGACCCGTTGGGCCCAAACCTCTCCTGCATTGGTTCAGCACTCTCTCCTTCCCCACTCTCCTCCCCCCACTCTCCCCTCCCCTCTCCCCCCCCACTCCCCTCTCCCCTCCACCCCTCCACTCCCTCTCCCCCCCCCCACTCCCCTCTCCCCCCCCCACACCCCTCTCCCTCCCCTCCACCCCCCCCCCCCTCCACTCCCCCCTCCCTCCACTCCCCTCTCCCCTCCCCTCTCTCTCCCTCCCCCCACTCCTCTCTCCCCTCCCCACTCCCCTCTCCCTCCACTCCCCTCTCCCTCCTCCACTCCCCCCTCCCTCCACTCCCCTCTCCCTCCCCTCTCTCTCCCTCCCCCACTCCACTCTCCCTCCCCACTCCCCTCTCCCTCCACTCCCCTCTCCCTCCCCCACTCCCCTCTCCCTCCACTCCCCTCTCCCTCCCTCCACTCTCCCCCTCTCCCTCCACTCCCCTCTCCCTCCCCCTCCCTCCATTCCCCCTCTCCCTCCACTCCCCCCTCCCTCCACTCCCTCTCTCTCCCTCCCCTCTCCCCCTCTCCCTCCACTCCCCTCTCTCTCCCTCCCCCACTCCTCTCTCCCTCCCCCTCTCCCTCCACTCCCCTCTCCCTCCACTCCCCTCTCCCTCCCCCTCTCCCCTCTCCCTCCACTCCCCTCTCCCTCCCCCTCTCCCTCCCCCACTCCCCTCTCCCCTCCCCCACTCCCCTCTCCCTCCACTCCCCTCTCCCTCCCCTCTCCCTCCTCTCCCTCCACTCCCCTCTCCCTCCCCCTCTCCCCTCTCCCTCCACTCCCCTCTCCCTCCCCCTCTCCCTCCCCCACTCCCCTCTCCCTCCCCCCACTCCCCTCTCCCTCCACTCCCCCTCTCCCTCCCCACTCCCCCGCTCCCTCCCCCTCTCCTCCACTCCCTCTCTCTCCCTCCCTCTCTCTCCCTCCCCCACTCCCCTCTCCCTCCACTCCCCTCTCCCTCCCCTCTCCTCCACTCCCCTCTCCCTCCCCCTCTCCCCTCTCCCTCCACTCCCCTCTCCCTCCCCTCTCCCTCCCCCACTCCCTCTCCCTCCCCCACTCCCCCTCCCTCCCTCCCCCTCTCCCTCCCCACTCCCCTCTCCCTCCCCCTCTCCCCTCTCCCTCCACTCCCCTCTCTCTCCTCCCCTCTCTCTCCCTCCCCCACTCCCTCCACTCCCTCTCTCTCCCTCCCCTCTCTCTCCCTCCCCCACTCCCCTCTCCCTCCACTCCCCTCTCCCTCCCCACTCCCCTCTCCCTCCCCTCTCCCCTCTCCCCTCCACTCCCCTCTCTCTCCCTCCCCTCTCTCTCCCTCCCCCACTCCCCTCTCCCTCCACTCCCCTCTCCCTTCCCTCCCTCCCCTCCCTTTCTCCCTCCCTTCCCCTCCCCCCCACACTCCATCCCCCTCAACCCCCCTTATCCTCCCCCCCCTCCACCCCCTCCCTCCCTAAGAGATAGATTTAAACTTTAAAATGTGAATAACTTTAAAAATACAGCACAGATTTCAATGAAGCATCTTCCACCAAAGGGACGACGGTGAGTAAAGTTGGGCCTAAAATTGTCAGGCTATCATGTACTGTTTTGGCTGTAGTTCAGGAACAAACAAACAAACAAACGAGAGTTTTAGTACATGGATATATAAAATCAGTGGGGGTTTTGTAGGGGGCAGCACAGTAGCTCAACAGTAGAGTTGCTGGATCACAGCGCCAGAGACCCGGGTTAGATCCCGACTACGGGCGCTGTCTGCACGGAGTTTGTACGTTCTCCCTGTGACCTGCGTGGGTTTTCCCCGGGTGCTCCGGTTTCCTCCCACACTCTAAAGAGGTGCAGGTTTGGAGGTTAATTTGGTTTTGGTAAAAATGATTAAACTGTCCCCCGTGTGTAGGATGGTACTGGTGTGCGGGGAGCACTGGTCGGGGCCGAAGGGCCTTTTATCACGCTGTATCTCGAAACTAAACGGAACAAAATGGGTGGCACAGTGGTGGAGGTGGTAGAGCTGCTGGATCTCAGCACCATGTGACCAGGGTTTGATCCTGACCTCTAGCACTGTCTGTGTGAAGTTTGCAGGTTCTTCCTGTGACCGTATGAATTTCCTCCCAAGTGCTCCTGTTTCTTCCCACGTTCCCAAAGACATGTGGGTTTGTAGGTTATTTGGCTGCTGTAAGTTTGTGTAGGGACTGGATGAGAAAGTGGGAAACATAGACAAAGTGGGAAACATCCACAATCAGTAACCCGTGCCTGCCTTCTCCCCATATCCCTTGATTCCGCTAGCCCCCAGAGCACTATCTAACTCTCTTTTAAATTCATCCAGTGATTTGGCCTCCACTGCCCTCTGTGGCAGAGAATTCCACAAATTCACAACTCTGGGTGAAAAGGTTTTTTTCTCACCTCACTTTTAAATGGCCTCCCCTTTATTCTTGGACTGTGTGTGGCCCCTGGTTCTGGACTCTCCCCAACATTGACATTTTCGTCAGTCACGGGCAACAAATCTGTTCTCTTACATCAATGCTCCCATTAAGAGTAAAAGCCTGCTGTTTATTCTCTAATTAAAACTACAACTATGAATTATTCTGGGGTGCCTGAAAACTAGGTGAGTGTTATTTTTCATATTTGTAAAACATTTTTTTTGCAATTGAAATGTCTCGAAACCCTTTTATCTTTATCTTAAGGAAGTTTTGCCCAACCCCGACACTTTAACCTTGACATCAGTTAACACAGAAACAGAAAATCGGTGCAGGAGGAGGCCATTCAGCCCTTCGAGCCAGCACCGCCATTCATTGTGATCATGGCTGATCATCCACAATCAGTAACCCGTGCCTGCCTTCTCCCCATATCCCTTGATTCCACTAGCCCCTAGAGCTCTATCTAACTCTCTCTTAAATTCATCCAGTGAATTGGCCTCCACTGCCCTCTGTGGCAGAGAATTCCACAAATTCGCAACAAATTCTCTGGGTGAAAAAGTTTTTTCTCGTCTCAGTTTTAAATGGCCTCCCCTTTATTCTTAGACTGTGTGTGGCCCCTGGTTCTGGAAAAAAATTTCCTGCATCTAGCCTGTCCAGTCCTTTTATAATTTCATACGTCCCTATAAGATCCCCTCTCATCCTTCTAAACTCCAGTGAATACAAGCTGGAGTTTACACTAAAGTGGCGATCAGCAGTGCCGATCGTTCCTTGGTCGGATCCATGGCGGATCATTGCCCTATAAGGGACTGACTATCTAATTTGATTAATAAATTTTATCTTTTAAAAACTTTAGTAATTGTTTTGTAACAAAACTGGGAACTTAAACTTGGAGCGTGGAGAAATTAAAACTCTTAAGAATTTGAAAACCTATTTTTAAAAATGCCTTTTTAGAAATTACCTTCCCAAAGAAGAACACCGTATATAATTGTACAGATGCTCCTCGACTTACGATGAGGTTACGTTCCGATAAGGCCATCGTAAATCGAAAACACCGTAAGTCGGAAAGCCCGGGGAAAGATTAAAATTCAAAATTCGAAGTGTGGTTTCTACTGAATGTGTATCACAATGGACGATAGGTGCAGGAGGAGGCCATTCGGCCCTTCGAGCCAGCACCGCCAGTATCGTTTTGCACCATCGTAAAGTCGAAATATCCTTTGTCGGGTAGTATCTGTACGGTTCAATGGTGCTTTAGTGTCACCTGTACAGTGAAATTTGATTTACCATACCGTCGTACCAAAAAATGCAACAGGATACAAGACTACATAAAAATGTAAACATAAACAGCCATCTCAGCAGCCTGTGAGAATCCCCAGGGCACTTTCTCTTTCTCTTAGACAATAGACAATAGGTGCAGGAGGAGGCCATTCGGCCCTTCGAGCCAGCACCGCCATTCAATGTGATCATGGCTGATCATTCTCAATCAGTACCCCGTTCCTGCCTTCTCCCCGTACCCCCCTGACTCCGCTATCCTTAAGAGCTCTATCCAGCTCTCTCTTGAATGCATTCAGAGAATTGGCCTCCACTGCCTTCTGAGGCAGAGAATTCCACAGATTCACAACTCTGACTGAAAAAGTTTTTCCTCATCTCAGTTCTAAATGGCCTCCCCCTTATTCTTAAACTGTGGCCCCTGGTTCTGGACTCCCCCAACATTGGGAACATGTTTCCTGCCTCTAACGTGTCCAACCCCTTAATAATCTTATACGTTTCGATAAGATCTCCTCTCATCCTTCTAAATTCCAGTGTATACAAGCCTCTTTCTCTGTCTCTCTGTCTCTTTTTTTTTTTAAACACGCAACTTTACATTTTATTTCAATCTAATGTCTCTTAACACCTTTTAACATAATACAGAATTAACCAATGAAGATCTGTATAGTAACTGCTCATCACACTAATAAACTGAAGAATCAGTTGTCGCCTGTATTACCAAATGGATAATACTGTGAGAATTCATGCAGAATGCACACAGCTTCGTGGTAAAGTCCAAGATCAAAACTGTTCTTGTCTTCTTGGAAAGGAGTGTAGTAAGCAGCTTTAATAGTGGCTTTCTGCGTAACCTTTCCAACCACTTCAACGACTCCACTCAATTCTTCAAGTGGATTTGTCATTTCCACTGTTACATTTGTCTCCGTCCCTCTCACTTCAATAACTTTTACAGTTCGACTTCACTTCGATAGCTTTTACATTTTCGTCAGTCACGGGCAACAAATCTGTTCTCTTACATCAATGCTTCCATTAAGAGTAAAAGCCTGCTGTTTATTCTCTAATTAAAACTACAACTATGAATTATTCTGGGGTGCCTGAAAACTAGGTGAGTGTTATTTTTCATATTTGTAAAACATTTTTTTTGCAATTGAAATGTCTCGAAACCCTTTTATCTTTATCTTAAGGAAGTTTTGCCCAACCCCGACACTTTAACCTTGACATCAGTTAACACAGAAACAGAAAATCGGTGCAGGAGGAGGCCATTCAGCCCTTCGAGCCAGCACCGCCATTCATTGTGATCATGGCTGATCATCCACAATCAGTAACCCGTGCCTGCCTTCTCCCCATATCCCTTGATTCCACTAGCCCCTAGAGCTCTATCTAACTCTCTCTTAAATTCATCCAGTGAATTGGCCTCCACTGCCCTCTGTGGCAGAGAATTCCACAAATTCGCAACAAATTCTCTGGGTGAAAAAGTTTTTTCTCGTCTCAGTTTTAAATGGCCTCCCCTTTATTCTTAGACTGTGGCCCCTGGTTCTGGACTCCCCCAACATTGGGAAAAAATTTCCTGCATCTAGCTTGTCCAGTCCTTTTATAATTTCATACGTCCCTATAAGATCCCCTCTCATCCTTCGAAACCCCAGTGAATACAAGCTGGAGTTTACACTAATATTGTGCGATGGCTCAGAATTGAAGGATGTTCCTTTAGGAAGATGAGGAATTTCTTTAGTCAGAGAGTCGTGGAATCGAGAACCGGTTTAAGGTGAAGAGAAAGTTTTAAAAAGGAATCTGAGGAGTACCCTTTTCACACAAAGGGTGATGGGTGTGTGGAACGAACTGTCGGAGGAGGAGGAAGTTGACTATCACAATGCTTTAGAAGCAATGAAGACAGTTACTTGGATTGGACAGGTTCAGAGGGATATATGGGCCAAATGCAGTCAGATGGGACTAGAGTCACAGAGTGATACAGTGTGGAAACAGGCCCTTTGGCCCAACTCACCCACACCGGCCAAAATGTCCCAGCTACCCTCGTCTGAGGAAGGGTCTCGACTCGAAACATCACCCATTCCTTCTCTCCAGAGATGCTGCCTGTCCCGCTGAGTTACTCCGGTATTCTCTGTCAGTCAGTCAGAGAGTTGTGAATCTGTGGAATTCTCTGCCTCAGAAGGCAGTGGAGGCCAATTCTCTGAATGCATTCAAGAGAGAGCTAGATAGAGCTCTTAAGGATAGCGAGGTCAGGGGGTATGGGGAGAAGGCAGGAATGGGGTACTGATTGAGAATGATCAACCATGATCACATTGAATGGTGGTGCTGGCTCGAAGGGCCAAATGGCCTCCACCTGCACCTATTGTCTATGTTCCGGCCTGATGTCAGAGAATGTTTCCTGTTTATTTTACATAGAAAACATAGATGCAAAAAGGCAGATACATTTCATAAGGTCATAAAGAATAGTGGAATTAGGCCATTCGGCCCATCAAGTCTACTCCGCCATTCAATCATGGCTGATCTATCTCTCCCTCCTAACCCCATTCTCCTGCCTTCTCCCCATAACCCCTGACACCCACACTGATCAAGAATGGTAACTCAAATTTCACTGTACCTTAAATGGTACATTTGACAATAAATTGATCCTGAGTCTTGAATCTTGAAAGATTCAATATTAGTTTAGTTTAGAGCGGAAACAGGCCCTTCGGCCCACCAAGTCCACACCGACCAGCGATCTCTGCACACTAACACTACCCTACATACACACACACACACACACCCTTGGGACAATTTTACATCAGAATCAGAATAGCCTTTATTGTCATCCAAAAAAACCCAAATCTTTTGGACAAATTTCCATTACCCACAGTCCAACAATAAGAGCAATAAAAATAAGCAACAACACACACAATCACAAACCAACACAAAACAAAAAAAAGAAACATCCATCTAAGCCGATTAATCTTTGGAGTGTGGGAGGAAACCGGAGATCTCGGAGAAAACCCACGCGGGTCACGGGGAGAACGTACAAACTCCGTACAGACAGCGCCCGAGGTCGGGATGGAACCCGGGTCTCCGGCACTGTGAGGCGCCAACTCTACCGCCGCGCCACCGGAAATATTTATTTCCCTGTGAGCCTAGGACTAGTTCAAGTGCACACATCCTTGACAAATCCCCTCTCACCTGGTTTGTGACGTGCATTTTGTGATTTGTTACTCCACATTCGTGGCCACAGACCAGACTCACAACACAAAAGTTGAACAAGTGGCTAATTTATTGCATTACCAAACTTTTCAAAGTACATTCGTTTAAAATTCCACAGACATCTGGTGCCACAATACATTATTACTTTGAAGGGGTTTCAGATACCACGTACTTTGAATAAAATTAGTAACAGTGCTCAAAACTGTTATGGTACATTTATAACGTTTGTTTGGATAGATTTTAACCACAGACAGATTTTTAAACGCAACTGAAATGCGTACAGATTTGGTCTATTTACAGTATTATCTTATGATTTTAAGGAAGGATGTTACTGGATTTAAATTACTCGTATAAAGACTTATAAAAGTTTCACACAGAGTGTGGCACGGTGGCGCAGCGGTAGAGTTGCTGCCTCGCAGCGCCGGAGACCCGGGTTCCATCCCGACTATGGGCGCTGTCTGTACGGAGTTTGTACGTTCTCCCCGTGACCTACGTGGGTTTTCTCCGAGATCTTCGGTTTCCTCCCACACTCCAAAGATGTGCAGGTTTGTGGGTTAATTGGATTGGTGTAAATGTAAAGATTCACCCCAGTGGGTGTAGGATAGTGTTGGTGTGCGGGGATCGCTGGTCGGCGCGGACCCGGTGGGCCGAAGGGCCTGTTTCCGCACTGTATCTCTAAAGTAGAATCACCAAACAGGGGGAATTATCAACCTGCATAACCCTTCAAGCTCTAATTATGTATGTGTCAACAAATGTTGAACTAAAATCCGCAGAGTTTGTTTCAGTCAAAGAGTGACAAGATCCTCGTAAATCTTCTCTACACTCTCTCCATCCTTCTTATAGCAAGGCGACCGAAACTGACCCCCCCCCCCCCCCCCCACACCCCAAATGCGGCCTCACCAACGTCTTGAACAACAGTAACACGACCCCCCAACTTCTATACCCAATAGAAGACAGACATAAAATGCTGGAGTAACTCAGCGGGTCAGGCAGCGTCTCTTGAGAAAAGGAACAGATGGCATTTCGGATCGAGACCCTTCTTTCGAAAGTCTCGACCGGAAACGCCATCTATTTTCTCCAGAGATGCTGCCTGACCCGCTGAGTTACTCCAGTATTTTGTCCCTGTTCGGTATAAACCAGCACCTGCAGTTCCATCCTACACAATCTATGCCCAATACCCTGACCTATTTATTACAGGTCACTGTACGTAAAGCCACCGTTACCACCCAATCTACTTGTGACACTGAAAGGAAGCATGCAGGTACAGCAGGCAGTGAAGAAAGCTAATGGCATGTTGCCCTTCACAACAAGAGGAGTTGAGTATAGGAGCAAAGAGGTCCTTCTGCAGTTGTACAGTGCCCTAGTGAGACCGCACCTGGAGTACTGTGTGCAGTTTTGGTCTCCAAATTTGAGGAAGAATATTCTTGCTATTGAGGGCGTGCAGCGTAGGTTTACTAGGTTAATTCCCAGGAATGGCGGGACTCATATGTTGAAAGACTGGAGCGACTGGGCTTAAATACACTGGAATTTAGAAGGATGAGAGGGGATCTTATTGAAACATATAAGATTATTAAGGGATTGGACATATCAGATTATCTTATTGAAACATATAAGATTATTGGGATCTTATTGAAATTTATAAGATTATTAAGGGGTTGGACACGCTAGAGGCAGGAAACATGTTCCCAATATTGGGGGAAGTCCAGAACCAGGGGCCACAGTTTACGAATAAGGGGTAGGCCATTTAGAACTGAGATGAGGAAAAACATTTTCACCCAGAGAGTTGTGAATCTGTGGAATTCTCTGCCTCAGAAGGCAGTGGAGGCCAATTCTCTGGATGCTTTCAAGAGAGTTAGACAATAGACAATAGGTGTAGGAGTAGGCCATTCAGCCCTTCTGGCCAGCACCACCATTCAATGTGATCATTCTCAATCAGTACCCCGTTCCTGCCCTCTCCCCATACCCCCTGAGTCCGCTATCCTTAAGAGCTCTATCTAGCTCTCTCTTGAAAGCATCCAGAGAATTGGCCTCCACTGCCTTCTGAGGCAGAGAATTCCACAGATTTACAACTCTCTGACTGAAAAAGTTTTTCCTCATCTCCGTTCTAAATGGCCTACCCTTATTCTTAAACTGTGGCCCCTGGTTCTGGACTCCCCCAACATTGGGAACATGTTTCCTGCCTCTAACTTGTCCAACCCCTTAATAATCTTATATGTTTCGATAAGATCCCCTCTCATCCTTCTAAATTCCAGTGTATACAAGCCTAGTCGCTCCAGTCTTTCAACATACGACAGTCCCGCCATTCCGGGAATTAACCTCGTGAACCTACACTGCACGCCCTCAATAGCAAGAATATCCTTCCTCAAATTTGGAGACCAAAACTGCACACAGTACTCCAGGTGCGGTCTCACTAGGGCCCTGTACAACTGCAGAAGGACCTCTTTGCTCCTATACTCAACTCCTCTTGTTATGATAGATAGAGTTTTAGATAGAGCTCTTAAAGATAGCGGAGTCAAGAGATATGGGGGAGAAGGCAGGAACGGGATACTGATTGTGGATGATCAGCCATGATCAACATTGAATGGCGGTGCTGGCTCGAAGGGCTGAATGGCCTCCTCCTGTGCCTATTTTCTATGAACTATTACAGGTCATTGTATGAGAAGCCAGCTTTCGCGCCCAATCTACTTGTGATTCCACCTTTCGGGGAAAGTGTCAATGGTACAGCAGGCAGTGAAGAAAGCCAGTGGAATGTTGGCCTTCATAACGAGGAGTTGAGTATAGGAGCAAAGAGGTCCTTCTGCAGTTGTACAGGGCCCTAGTGAGACCGCACCTGGAGTACTGTGTGCAGTTTTGGTCTCCAAATTTGAGGAAGGATATTCTTGCTATTGAGGGCGTGCAGCGTAGGTTTACTAGGTTAATTCCCGGAATGGCGGGACTATCATACGTTGAAAGACTGGAGCGACTAGGCTTGTATACAATGGAATTTAGAAGGATGAGAGGAGATCTTATCGAAACGTATAAGATTATTAAGGGGTTGGACACGTTAGAGGCTGGAAACATGTTCCCAATGTTGGGGGAGTCCAGAACCAGGGACCACAGTTTAAGAATAAGGGGGAGGCCATTTAGAACTGAGATGAGGAAAAACTTTTTCAGTCAGAGAGTTGTGAATCTGTGGAATTCTCTGCCTCAGAAGGCAGTGGAGGCCAATTCTCTGAATGCATTCAAGAGAGAGCTAGATAGAGCTCTTAAGGATAGCGGAGTCAGGGGGTATGGGGAGAAGGCAGGAATGGGGTACTGATTGAGAATGATCAGCCGTGATCACATTGAATGGCGGTGCGTACAGGCTCGAAGGGCCGAATGGCCTCCCCCTGCACCTATTGTCTATTGTGTTACCACCAAGTGAAAATGAGCTGATAGAAGATGTTGCAAGGCTTGGAGAGAGGCCTTTGCACTATGTCGTAGGGCTGGCAGGAAACCTTGTAGCCCTTCCTCTCCACGTCCATTTTGATGCAGAACAGCATATCGGTGATGGTTGGGGAAGGGTCCCAGGGGCCGAATTTCACGACGGGCTCCCCTTTGGTGCCGTGGTTGAGCATGGCCTTTAAGTACTCTGCGTGGGCCTCCTTGGTTTTGGCCACACAAACCACCACGGTGGACAGGCGGGAGGCCACCACGTCGGCCCTGGCGAGGCGGACGATGAGCTCGATGTTCTCGGCGTAGTTTGCCACCTGCGCCAGGAAGTTCTGCCTACCGACCACCTCGCCGTAGCTCCGGGGCGAGTCCTCCATCATCCTCACCAGCGGCTGGATGCCGTAGTACAGGGCCTCCCGGTGGACCTCCTCCACAAACTCCCTGGGTGGCTCCAGCGAGCGCAGGAACTCCAGGACGTAGGCGAAGAAGGTGCCTTTCCGATCGATGAAGAACCTGCCCTTGGAGTCCACGGGCAGCTTGGTGAGACCGGCGGTGAACATCTCCGACAACCTGGAGCCGGGGTACCGTGTCAGAGTGCCCAGTGTCGTGGTGTAGATGTGACCCCCCACGTTAAGGTTGACCACTTTGGAAAGCTGAAGGAAAATGAAACACAGTTTAGGTCTGAAGGAGGGTCTCGACCCGAAACATCATTCCCATTCCTTCTCTCCAGAGATGCTGCCTGGCCCGCTGAGTTACTCCAGCATTTTGTGTCTACCTTCAATTTCAACCAGCATCTGCAGTTATTTTCCTACACTATTTAGGTCTAGGTTTGTTTAGTTTAGTTTAGAGATATGAAACAGACCCCTTCAGCCCACCGGGTCCGCGCCGACCAGCGATCCCCACACACTAACTATCCTAGACAATAGACAATAGGTGCAGGAGGAGGCCATTCGGCCCTTCGATCCAGCAACACCATTCAATGTGATCATGGCTGATCATTCTCAATCAGTACCCCGTTCCTGCCTTCTCCCCATACCCCCTGACTCCGCTATCCTTAAGAGCTCTATCCAGCTCTCTCTTGAATGCATTCAGAGACTTGGCCTCCACTGCCTTCTGAGGCAGTGAATTCCACAGATTTACAACTCTGACTGAAAAAGTTTTTCCTCATCTCCATTCTAAATGGCCTACCCCTTATTCTTAAATTGTGGCCCATGGTTCTGGACTCCCCCAACATTGGGAACATGTTTCCTGCCTCTAACGTGTCCAACCCCTTAATAATCTTATAGGTTTCGATAAGATCCCCTCTCATCCTAAATTCCAGTGTATACAAGCCTAGCCGCTCCAGTCTTTCAACATACGACAGTCCTGCCATTCCGGGAATTAACCTGGTAAACCTACGCTGCACGCCCTCAATAGCAAGAATCCTACGCCCACTAGGGACAATTTTTTACATTTTACCAAGCCAATTAACCTACAAACCTGCACGTCTTTGGAGTGTGGGAGGAAACCGAAGATCTCGGAGGAAACCCACGCAGGTCACGGGCAGAACGTACAAACTCCATACAGACAGCACCCGTAGTCGGGATGGAACCCGGGTCTCCGGCGCTGTGAAGTGAAGGCTGTACTCGCTGCTCCGCCCGGCCGCACTCTGGCCTGTCCTGCCTTCAAAAAGAATTAGCATCGCTGAATGTCTTTCCCGAAGTCCCGACTAACTTACCAGAGTGGAACAACGTGGAAACAGACCCCCTCGGCCCAACTTGCCCACACCGGCCATCATGCCCCATCTACACTAGTCCCACCTGCCTGCTTTTGGCCCGTATCCCTCCAAACCCGTGTAGGGAACGACAGATCAGCCATGATTGAATGGCATACTAGACTTGATGGGCCGAATGGCCTAATTCTGCAGACCAGTGCAGATTCTGCTCAGACTGCTGCACTTCCTGCAACAAGGGTTATCTTTACAGAGGTGTACAAAATCATGAGAGGAATAGATCGGGTAGATGCACAGAGTTGCCCAGAGTCGGGGAATCGAGGACCAGAGGACATAGGTTCAAGGTGAAAGATTTAATAGGAACCTGCGGGGCTAACTTTTTTTTAACACAAAGTTTGTTGGGTGGGTGGAACGAGCTTCCTGAGAATGTCTGAAGAAGGGTCTCGACCCGAAACGTCACCCATTCCTTCTGTCCCGAGATGCTGCCTGACCTGCTGAGTTACTCCAGCATTTTGTGTCTACCTTCCCAATTAACCTGTCCAATCCATGAAATGTTTCTTAAATATCGCGACTCACTGTGATGGATGTTTCTTTTTTTTGTTTTGTGTTGGTTTTGTGATTGTGTGTGTGTGTGTTATTGCTTTATTTTTATTGCTTCTTATTGTTGGACTGTGGGTAACAGATTTTGGCCAAAAGACTTGGCTTTTTTTGGATGGCTATTAATGCTATTCTGACGATACTGATTCTGATTCTGTCCCTGCCTCAACTACCTCCTCAGGAAGTGTAAGAAAATAACTGCAGATACTGGTACAAATCGAAGGTATTTATTTCACAAAATGCTGCAGTAACTCAGCGGTTCAGGCAGCATCTCAGGAGAGAAGGAATGGGTGACGTTTCGGGTCGAGACTCTTTTTCAGACCTCCTCAGGAAGCTCGTTCCACCCACCCACCCACCCAACAAACTTTGTGTTTAAAAAAAAAGTTAGCCCCGCAGGTTCCTATTAAATCTTTCACCTTGAACCTGTGTCCTCTGGTCCTCGATTCCCCGACTCTGGGCAAAGACTCTGTGCATTTACCCGATCTATTCCTCTCATGATTTTGTACACCTCTATAAAGATCACCCTTGTTGCAGGAAGTGCAGCAGTCTGAGCAGAATCTGCACTGGTCAGCAGAATTAGGCCATTCGGCCCATCAAGTCTAGTCTGCCATTCAATCATGGCTGATCTGTCATTCCCTCTCAACCCCATTGTCCTGCCTTCACCCCATAACCCCTGACACCCGTACTAATCAAAATCTGTCAATCTCCACCTTAGAAATATCCATTGACTTGGCCTCCACAGCCGTCTGTGGCAAAGAATTCTACAGATTCACCACCCACTGACTAAAGAAATTCCCCCCCATCTCCTTCCTAAAGGAACATCCTTTTCGAAGTCGTGTAGAAAAATAACTGCACATGCTTGTATTCACTGCAGTTTAGAAGGACGAGAGGGGATCTTATAGAAACATATAAAATTCTAAATGGACTGGTCAAGCTAGATGCAGGAAAAATGTTCCCAATGTTGGGAGAGTCCAGAACCAGGGGCCACACAGTCTAAGAATAAAGGGGAGGCCATTTAAAACTGAGGTGAGAAGGAACTTTTTCATCCATAGAGTTGTGAATTTGTGTAATTCTCTGCCACAGAGGGCAGTGGAGGCCAAATCACTGGATGGATTTAAGAGAGAGTTAGATAGAGCTCTAGGGGGTAGTGGAATCAAGGGATATGGGGAGAAGGCAGGCACGGGTTATTGATTGTGGACGATCAGCCATGATCAACAATGAATGGCAGTGCTGGCTCGAAGGGCCGAATGGCCTCCTCCTGCACCTATTTTCTATGTTTCTATGCTGGTTCAAATCGAAGGTAGAGACAAAATGCTGGAGTAACTCAGCGGGTCAGGCAGCATCTCAGGAGAGAAGGAATGGGTGACGTTTCGGGTCGAGACCCTTCTTCAGACTGATGGACACAAAATGCTGGAGTGACTCAACTTCAGATAGTTCCTCTGTCCCTCTCTTTCCCCTCCCCCATCCCAGATCTCCCACTAGTCTTCCTGTCTCCTACTACATCCCATCTTTGTCCCGCCCCCCCTCCCCTGACATCAGTCTGAAGAAGGGTCTTGACCCGAAACGTCTCCCATTCCTTCTCTCCAGAGATGCTGTCTGACCCGCTGAGTTACTCCAGCTTTTTGTGTCTACCTTCCTTTTCTAAGTCTGTAGCCTCTGGTCCTAGACTTTCCCACTAGTGGAAACATCAGTTCAGTTTATTGTCACGTGTACCGAGGTACAGTGAAAAGCTTTTGTTGCGCGCTAACCAGTCAGCGGAAAGACAACACACGATTACATTCGAGCCGTCCACAGCGTGCAGATACAGGGTAAAGGGGGTTAGTGCAAGACAAAGTCCGATCAAGGATAGTCCAAGGGTCTCCAATGAGGTAGATAGTAGTTCAGGACCACTCCGTTGCCTGATAACAGCTGGGAATCAGTTATATACAATAGACAATAGACAATAGGTGCAGGAGGAGGCCATTCGGCCCTTCGAGCCAGCACCGCCATTCAATGTGATCATGGCTGATCATTCTCAATCAGTACCCCGTTCCTGCCTTCTCCCCATACCCCCTGACTCCGCTATCCTTAAGAGCTCTATCCAGCTCTCTCTTGAATGTATTCAGAGAATTGGCCTCCACTGCCTTCTGAGGCAGAGAATTCCACAGATTCACAACTCTCTGACTGAAAAAGTTTTTCCTCATCTCAGTTCTAAATGGCCTACCCCTTATTCTTAAACTGTGGCCCCTTGTTCTGGACTCCCCCAACATTGGGAACATGTTTCCTGCCTCTAACGTGTCCAACCCCTTAATAATCTTATACGTTTCGATAAGATCTCCTCTCATCCTTCTAAATTCCAGTGGATACAAGCCTAGAGGCTCCAGTCTTTCAACATATGACAGTCCTGCCATTCCGGGAATTAACCTAGTAAACCCACGCTGCACGCCCTCAATAGCAAGAATATCCTTCCTCAAACTTGGAGACCAAAACTGCACACAGTACTCCAGGTGGCCTGATAACAGCTGGGAAGATAGACACAAAATGCTGGAGTAACTCAGCGGGACAGGCTGCATCTCTGGATAGAAGGAATGGGTGAGATTTCTGGTCGAGACCCTTCTTCAGACTCAGAATCAGGAGAGAGGGAGACACAGAGGTAAGGAAGGGTAAGGTGTGAAAACAAGACATCAAAAGAGATGAAAAATGTAGAATAGATCATTGTTGGTTGGGAGAAGGTAACAACAATGCAAACGGATGAAATGTAATCAGTGGAGACAGTCGGATTGGTGGGAGAACTGGGAAGTGGGAGGGATGGAGAGAGAGAGAGGGAGAAAGCAAGTTACCTGAAATCATGAGTTACTTTCATATGAGGAAAGACTGGATAGACTCGGCTTGTACTCGCTGGAATTTAGAAGATTGAGGGGGATTCTTAAGGGGTTGGACAGGCTAGATGCAGGAAGATTGTTCCCGATGTTGGGGAAGTCCAGAACAAGGGGTCACAGTTTAAGGATAAGGGAGAAATCTTTTAGGACCGAGATGAGAACGTTTTTTTCCACACAGAGAGTGGTGAATCTGTGGAATTCTCTGCCACAGAAGGTAGTTGAGGCCAGTTCATTGGCTATATTTAAGAGGGAGTTAGATGTGGCCCTTGTGGCTAAAGGGATCAGGGGGTATGGAGAGAAGGCAGGTACGGGATACTGAGTTGGATGATCAGCCATGATCATATTGAATGGCGGTGCAGGCTCGAAGGGCCGAATGGCCTACTCCTGCACCTATTTTCTATGTTTCTATGTTTCTATGTTAGAGAAGTCAATGTTGATACCGCTGGGGTGTGAGCTGCCCAAGCCAAATACGAGGTGCTGTTCCTCCAATTTGCGCTGGGCCTCACTCTGACAATGGAGGAGGCCCAGGACAGGAAGGTTAGTGTGGGAATGGGAGGGGGGGGTAGTTGAAGTGTTTGGCAACTGGGAGATCGGGTAGGTTTAGGCGGGCTGAGCGGAGGTGTTAATCTGGAGGTGTGTACATTTTCACACTTTGAGTACAACAAACGTGAACTCACCTTCTGTGAGGGACCGGGTGTGTGTCTGGTGACGGGGTTTCTCCGAGCTTGCCTGCTCATCTCCACTAGTCCACTGGACACACAAGCTACCAGCAGCGGCCGATAATTCCTGTCAACATGGGATCCTGTGCAGGAACCTGGGCCAGACGCCAACGTAGGCGTGACCGATCCCCCACTCATTCAAATATCTCTCCCAGCTGAAGGCAGACACTGAAAATGCCGGAGTAACTCAGCGGGTCAGGCACCATTATCGAAACGTTTAAGATTATTAAGGGGTTGGACACGTTAGAGGCAGGAAACATGTTCCCAATGTTGGGGGAGTCCAGAACAAGGGGCCACACAGTTTAAGAATAAGGGGTAGGCCATTTAGAACAGAGATGAGGAAAAACTTTTTCAGTCAGAGAGTTGTGAATCTGTGGAATTCTCTGCCTCAGAGGGCAGTGGAGGCCAATTCTCTGAATGCATTCAAGAGAGAGCTAGATAGAGCTCTTAAGGATAGCGAAGTCAGGGGGTATGGGGAGAAGGCAGGAACGGGGTACTGATTGAGAATGATCAGCCATGATCACTTAAATGCGCGTAGTATAAAAAATAAAGTGGATGAGCTTGAGGCTCAGTTAGTCATGGGCAAGTATGATGTTGTAGGGATCACTGAGACATGGCTACAAGAGGACCAGGGCTGGGAACTGAATATTCAGGGGTACACAACGTATAGAAAAGACAGACAGGTGGGCAGAGGGGGTGGGGTTGCTCTGATGGTAAGGAATGATATTCATTCCCTTGCAAGGGGTGACATAGAATCAGGAGATGTTGAATCAGTATGGATAGAAATGAGAAATTGTAAGGGTAAAAAGACCCTAATGGGAGTTATCTATAGGCCCCCAAACAGTAGCCTCGACTTAGGGTGCAAGTTAAATCAGGAGATAAAATTGGCGTGTCAAAAATGTAATGCTACGGTGGTTATGGGAGATTTCAACATGCAGGTAGACTGGGAAAATCAGGTTGGAAATGGACCCCAGGAAAGAGAGTTTGTAGAGTGCCTTCGAGATGGATTCTTAGAACAGCTTGTACTGGAGCCTACCAGGGAGAAGGCAATTCTGGATTTAGTGTTGTGTAATGATCCTGATCTGATAAGGGGACTAGAGGTAAAAGAGCCATTAGGAGGCAGTGATCACAACATGATAAGTTTTACTCTGCAAATGGAAAGGCAGAAGGGAAAATCGGAAGTGTCGGTATTACAGTATAGCAAAGGGGATTACAGAGGCATGAGGCGGGAGCTGGCCAAAATTGATTGGAAGGAGGCCCTAGCAGGGAAGACGGTAGAACAGCAATGGCAGGTATTCCTGGGAATAATGCAGAGGTTGCAGGATCAATTTATTCCAAAGAGGTGGAAAGACTCTAAGGGGAGTAAGAGACACCTGTGGCTGACAAGGGAAGTCAGGGACAGCATAAAAATTAAGGAGAGGAAGTATAACATAGCAAAGAAGAGTGGGAAGACAGAGGATTGGGACTCTTTTAAAGAGCAACAAAAGTTAACTAAAAAGGCAATACGAGGAGAAAAGATGAGGTACGAGGGTAAACTAGCCAATAATATAAAGGAGGATAGCAAAAGTTTTTTTAGGTACGTGAAGAGGAAAAAAATAGTCAAGGCAAATGTGGGTCCCTTGAAGACAGAAGCAGGGGAATTTATTATGGGGAACAAAGAAATGGCAGACGAGTTAAACCGTTACTTTGGATCTGTCTTCACTGAGGAAGATACACACAATCTCCCAAATGTTCTAGGGGCCGGAGAACCTAGGGTGATGGAGGAACTGAAGGAAATCCACATTAGGCAGGAAATGGTTTTGGGTAGACTGATGGGACTGAAGGCTGATAAATCCCCAGGGCCTGATGGTCTGCATCCCAGGGTACTTAAGGAGGTGGCTCTAGAAATAGTGGAAGCATTGGAGATCATTTTTCAATGTTCTATAGATTCAGGATCAGTTCCTGTGGATTGGAGAATAGCAAATGTTATCCCACTTTTTAAGAAAGGAGGGAGAGAGAAAACGGGTAATTATAGACCAGTTAGTCTGACATCAGTGGTGGGGAAAATGCTGGAGTCAATTATAAAAGACGAAATTGCTGAGCATTTGGATAGCAGTAACGGGATCGTTCCGAGTCAGCATGGATTTACGAAGGGGAAATCATGCTTGACAAATCTACTGGAATTTTTTGAGGATGTAACTAGGAAAATTGACAAGGGAGAGTCAGTGGATGTGGTGTACCTCGACTTTCAGAAAGCCTTCGACAAGGTCCCACATAGGAGATTAGTGGGCAAAATTAGGGCACATGGTATTGGGGGTAGGGTACTGACATGGATAGAAAATTGGTTAACAGACAGAAAGCAAAGAGTGGGGATAAATGGGTCCCTTTCGGAATGGCAGGCAGTGACCAGTGGGGTACCGCAAGGTTCGGTGCTGGGACCCCAGCTATTTACGATATACATTAATGACTTAGACGAAGGGATTAAAAGTACCATTAGCAAATTTGCAGATGATACTAAGTTGGGGGGTAGTGTGAATTGTGAGGAAGATGCAATAAGGCTGCAGGGTGACCTGGACAGGTTGTATGAGTGGGCGGATACATGGCAGATGCAGTTTAATGTAGATAAGTGTGAGGTTATTCACTTTGGAAGTAAGAATAGAAAGGCAGATTATTATCTGAATGGTGTCAAGTTAGGAGGAGCGGGAGTTCAACGAGATCTGGGTGTCCTAGTGCATCAGTCACTGAAAGGAAGCATGCAGGTTCAGCAGGCAGTGAAGAAAGCCAATGGAATGTTGGCCTTCGTAACAAGAGGAGTTGAGTATAGGAGCAAAGAGGTCCTTCTACAGTTGTACCGGGCCCTGGTGAGACCGCACCTGGAGTACTGTGTGCAGTTTTGGTCTCCAAATTTGAGGAAGGATATTCTTGCTATGGAGGGCGTGCAGCGTAGGTTCACTAGATTAATTCCCGGAATGGCGGGACTGTCGTATGTTGAAAGGCTGGAGCGATTGGGCTTGTATACACTGGAATTTAGAAGGATGAGGGGGGATCTTATTGAAACATATAAGATAATTAGGGGATTGGACACATTAGAGGCAGATAACATGTTCCCAATGTTGGGGGAGTCCAGAACAAGGGGCCACAGTTTGAGAATAAGGGGTAGGCCATTTCGAACGGAGATGAGGAAGAACTTTTTCAGTCAGAGGGTGGTGAAGGTGTGGAATTCTCTGCCTCAGAAGGCAGTGGAGGCCAGTTCGTTGGATGCTTTCAAGAGAGAGCTGGATAGAGCTCTTAAGGATAGCGGAGTGAGGGGATATGGGGAGAAGGCAGGAACGGGGTACTGATTGATAGTGATCAGCCATGATCGCATTGAATGGCGGTGCTGGCTCGAAGGGCTGAATGGCCTACTCCTGCACCTATTGTCTATTGTCTATTGTCTATTGTCTATTGAATGGCGGTGCTGGCTCGAAGGGCTGAATGGCCTCCTCCTGCACCTATTGTCTATTGTCTTATCTCTGGAGAGAAGGAATGGGGTGACGTTTCGGCTTGAGACCCTTCTTCAGACTGAGAGTCAGGGGGGTGGGGGGGGGGGGGGAGAGGGCGACACAGAGATAAGGAAGGGCAAGGTGTGAAAACGAGACATTAAAAGAGACGAGGGCCTAGGAAAATGTAGAATAGATCGTTGTTAACTAGGACGAAAGTGAGAACAAAGCAAACGAGATAAAATGTAAGATAGACACCAATTGCTGGGGTTACTCAGCGGGTCAGGTAGCGTCTCTGGAGAGAATTCTGGAATGGGGTGACATTTCGGGTCGAGACAATAGGTGCAGGAGTAGGCCATTCGGCCTTTCGAGCCAGCACCGCCATTCAATGTGATCATGGCTGATCGTCCACAATCGTTACCCCGTTCCTGCCTTCTCCCCGTACCTCCTGACTCCGCTATCGTTAAGAGCTCTGTCTAGCTCTCTCTTGAAAGCATCCAGAGGATTGGCTCTGAGGAAGGGTCTCAAAAGCTTTTCACTGTACCTCGCTCGGCTCGCGTGACAATAAACTAAACTCAACTCAAACTCAAGACAGACACAAAATGCTGGAGTAACTCGGTGGGACGGGCAGCATCTCTGGAGGGAAGGAATGGGCGACATTTCAGGTTGAGACCTTACTTCAGACTCTAAACTCAACTCATTCTACCTTCTATCCACCTCATCGGTGACTCTCGGACTATCCTTTACCTTGCACTAAACGTTATTCCCTTATCACGTATCGATACGCCGTAATAATGTATTGTCTTTCCGCTGACTGGTTAGCGTGCAACAAAAGCCTTTTCACTGTGTACCTCGGTTACATGTGACAATAAACTGGAGTTACTCCAGAGATGCTGCCTGTCCCGCTGAGTTACTCCAACATTTTGCAGTTGCTCCCTGCACATTCAGTCTGGTCTGAAGAAGGGTCTCGACCCGAAACGTCAGTCTGAAGAAGGGTCTCGACCCGAAAACGGCACCCATTCCTTCTCTCCCGAGATGCTGCCTGACCTGCTGAGTTACTCCAGCATTTTGTGAATAAATACCTTCAGTCAGGACTGAACGCTGGTTGATACCAAAGAAAGACACAAAGTGCTGGAGTAACTCAGCAGGTCAGGCAGCATCGTAATGTTGCCCGGCCTGCTGAGTTACCCCAGCACTTTGCATCATCTATCATCTCCGAAGGAGAAATAGGTGCGTTGTTGGAAATGCAAAGCATTTGCAAAACTACTGGAGAGGGCGGAGGAGAAAGACGAGACTTTAGTTTAGAGTTTAGAGATGCAGCGCGGAAACAGGCCCTTCGGCCCACCGGGTCCGCGCCGCCCAGCGATCCCCGCACACTAACACTATCCTACACACACTAGGGACAATTTTTACATTTGCACCAAGCCAATTAACCTACAAACCTGCACGTCTCTTTGGAGTGTGGGAGGAAACCGAAGATCTCGGAGAAAACCCACACGGGTCACGGGGAGAACGTACAAACTCCATACAGAAGAATCGTGTTTCTAAACAACTTTGTGTAACTTCAAGACACCCAAAATCCAAGCACGAGTTCTCTTGAGAGTCATAGAGTGATACAGCGTGGAAACAGGCCCTTCAGCCCAACTTACCCGCACCGACCAACATGTCCCATCTTCACTAGTCCCACCTGCCTTGGTCCATATCCCTCCAAACCTGTCCTATCCATGTACCTGTCTAACTGCTTCATAAAGGTTGCAATAGTCCCAGCCTCAACTACCTCCTCCGGCAACTCATTCCATACACCCACCAACCTCTGTATGGAATCAACAACTATTGAATTGTGGCCCCAAACTGCACTTTAAATCCATTGAGTGAGTAAACATAAAAACATAGAAAATAGGTGCAGGAGGAGGCCATTGGGCCCTTCGAGCCAGCACTGCCATTCAATGTGATCACGGTTGATCATTCAAAATCAGTACCCCGTTCCTGCTTTCTCCCCATATCCCTTGATTCCGTTAGCCTGAAGAGCTATATATAACTCTCTCTTGAATACATCCAGTGAATTGGCCTCCACTGCCTTCAGTGGCAGAGAATTCCACAGATTTACAACTCTCTGAGTTGCATTTTGGGAAGTCTAACATGGGCAGGACCTACACAGTGAATGGTAGGGCTCTGGGTAGTGTTGTAGAGCAGAGGGATCTAGGAGTACAGGTGCATGGTTCCTTGAAGGTGGAGTCGCAGGTAGATAAGGTGGTCTAAAAGGCTTTTGGCACTTTGGCCTTCATCAGTCAGAGTATTGAGTATAGAAGTTGGGAGGTCATGTTGCAGTTGTATAAGACGTTGGTGAGGCCGCATTTAGAATGTTGTGTTCAGTTCTGGGCACCATGTTATAGGAAAGATATTGTCGAGCTTGAAAGGGTTCAGAGAAGATTTACGAGGATGTTGCCAGGACTAGAGGGTGTGAGATACAGGGAGAGGTTGAGTAGGCTGGGTCTCTATTCCATGGAGCGCAGGAGGATGAGGGGAGATCTTATAGAGGTACACAAAATCATGAGAGGAATAGATCGGGTAGATGCACAGAGTCTCTTGCCCAGAGTAGGGGAATCGAGGACCAGAGGACATAGGTTCAAGGTGAAGGGGGAAAGATTTAATAGGAATCCGAGGGGTAACTTTTTTCACACAAAGAGTGGTGGGTGTACGGAACGAGCTGCCAGAGGAGGTAGTTGAGGCTGGGACTATCCCAACATTTAAGAGACTGTTGGACAGGTACATGGATAGGACAGGTTTGGAGGGATATGGACCAAACGCAGGCAGGTGGGATTAGTGTAGCTGGGACACGTTGGCCGGTATGGGCAAGTTGGGCTGAAGGGCCTGTTTCCACACTGTATCACTCTGTGACTCTGGGTGAAAAGGTTTTTCCTCATCTCAGTCTTAAACTGTAACCCCTTAGTTCTGGACTGCCCCAACATTTTTTCTTGCATCTAGCCTGTCCAATCCCTTTGGAATTCTATATGTTTCTATATAAAACATGTAACATTCTTAAGGGTTTGGACAGGCAAGATGCAGGAAAAATGTTCCTGATGTTGGGGGAACGTTATAAAACAGTCTGAAGAAGGGTCTCGACCCGAAACGTCACCCATTCCTTCTCTCCAGAGCTAGATAGAGCTCTTAAGGATAGCGGAGTCAGGGGGTATGGGGAGAAGGCAGGAACGGGGTACTGATTGAGAATGATCAGCCATGATCACATTGAATGGTGGTGCTGGCTCGAAGAGCCGAATGGCCTACTCCTGCACCTATTGTCTATTATCTTTGTCTCCAGAGATGCTGCCTGACCCGCTGAGTTACTCCAGCATTTTTTATGCTGGGCTTGTATACACTGGAATATAGAAGGATGAGAGGGGATTTTATTGAAACATATAAGATTATTAAGGTATTGGACACATTAGAGGCAGGAAATATGTTCCCAATGTTGGGGGAGTCCAGAACCAGGGGCCACAGTTTAAGAATAAGGGGTAGGCCATTTAGAACAGAGATGAGAAAAAACATTTTCAGTCAGAGAGTTATGAATCTGTGGAATTCTCTGCCTCAGAAGGCAGTGGAGGCCAATTCTCTGGATGCATTCAAGAGAGAGCTGGATAGAGCTCTTAAGGATAGCGGAGTCAGGGGGTATGGGGAGAAGGCAGGAACGGGGTACTGATTGAGAATGATCAGCCATGATCACATTGAATGGCGGTGCGTACAGGCTCGAAGGGCCGAATGGCCTCCTCCTGCACCTATTGTCTATTCTCTATTGTGTCTACCTTTCATTATAAAAACAGTTCTATAAAAGAACTGTCTCGTTAGTCTAGGGGTATGATTCTTGTTTAGGGTGTGAAAGGTCCCAGGTTCAAATCCCCGACGAGCCCTCGCCAAAGCTCCAGAGCCTGGGTTCGATCCTGACCTCGAGTACCATCTGTGCGGAGTTTGCACGTGGCCCTGTGTGGGTTTTCTCCGGGTGCTCCGGTTTCCCCCCGGGTCCCAGAGACATGCAGGGTTGTCGGTCAGTTGACCCTCTGCAAATTGCCCCCTAATGTGTAAGGAATGGGCCCACAATGGGGACAACATGGAACTGGCATGAACGGGTGGGTGAAAGACACAGAATGATGGAGTGACTCTCATCTCCTTTGAAGAAGTTTATTTAGAAAGTTCACAGCATATTTCCCTGCCAAGAAAAAATTCTGTTGCTCCCCCCACCACCCCCCCCCCCACCCCCAATTAATAAGAATAAGGGGTCGGCCATTTAGAACTGAGATGAGGAAAAACTTTTTCACTCAGAGAGTTGTAAATCTGTGGAATTCTCTGCCTCAGAAGGCAGTGGAGGCCAATTCTTTGAATGCATTATGTATTTATTTGTTTTTGCATTTATTGCATATATGTTTGTACGCACCGTCAGGATTGGCTATTTTTTAATTTCGTTGTACTCGTTGCAATGACAATAAATGAATATTATTATTATTATTATTATTATTATAGAGCTCTTAAGGATAGCGGAGTCAGGGGGCACGGGGAGAAGGCAGGAACGGGGTACTGATTGTGGATGATCAGCCATGATCACATTGAATGGCGGTGCTGGCTCGAAGGGCCGAATGGCCTCAATAGACAATAGGTGCAGGAGGAGGCCATTCGGCCCTTCGAGCCAGCACCACCATTCAATGTGATCATGGCTGATCATTCTCAATCAGTACCCCGTTCCTGACTTCTCCCCATACCCCCTGACTCCGCTATCCTTAAGAGCTCTATCTATCTCTCTCTTGAATGCATTCAGAGAATTGGCCTCCACTGCCTTCTGAGGCAGAGAATTCCACAGATTCACAACTCTCTGACTGAAAAAGTTTTTCCTCATCTCCGTTCTAAATGGCCTACCCCTTATTCTTAAACTGTGGCCCTTTGTTCTGGACTCCCCCAGTCTTTCAACATATGACAGTCCCGCCATTCCGGGAATTAAGCTAGTAAACCTACGCTGCACGCCTGGTTCTGGACTCCCCCAACATTGGGAACAGGTGCCCTACTCCTGCACCTGTTGTCTATTGTCACCCCTGCACAGCTGAATAGCATTTACTCCAACGTGCATTAGCCCTGCAATTTTAATAGGCCGGCCCTTCCATATCGGTAAGTTGTGGTTCAGTAGTTTCAGGTTCAGTCGTGAGAGAAGGAACTGCAGATGCTGGTTTAAACAGGGGACAGACACGAAATGCTGGAGTAACTCAGCGGGACAGGCAGCATCTCAGGAGAGAAGGAATGGGTGGCGTCTCGGATTGAGACCCTTCTTCAGACCCGAAGCGTCGCCCGTTCCTTCTCTCCATAGACGCTGCCTGTCCTGCTGAGTTACTCCAGCTTTTTGTCTCAACCTTCGCGTTCTTAGCCAGCACCTGCGGTTCCTTCCTACACGTTTGGTGTGAATGGGGCATCGCTGGTCGGCACGGACCCGGTGGGCCGAGTGGCCTGCTTCCATGCCCCATCTCCGAACTATACTAAACATTGATTATACACGACTGGGAAAAACACTGTGTAGAAAAATAAAAAGGTTATTTTTGCAGAAACACAACCGAAAAACGAGTCCTAATATAAGAAGATAACTGCAGATGCTGGTACAAATGGAAGGTATTCATTCACAAAATGCTGGAGTAACTCAGCGGGTCAGGCAGCATCTCGGGAGAGAAGGAATGGGTGACGTTTCGGGTCGAGACCCTTCTTCAGACCGAAAAACGAGTCCATTCGTCGTGCAAGGGTGGTCCTTCATGTCCTGATGCTGAGGTAAGATTAGGGTTGTGAAAGTAGATTTATCTGCACTTTCCCTGTGACTGTAATAATATATTCTCCATTCTGTTTCATTTCCCCATTTGCACTCCCTGCTTACACATATATGTTGTGACCGGCTGGGGATTTTGCAAAGGTTTTCACCAGGCCAATTACACACACCAGGCCAAGTCTCTGAATGCATTCAAGAGAGAGCTAGATAGAGCTCTTAAGGATAGCGGAGTCAGGGGGTACGGGGAGAAGGCAGGAACGGGGTACTGATTGAGAATGATCAGCCATGATCACATTGAATGGCGTTGCTGGCTCGAAGGGCCGAATGGCCTCCTCCTGCACCTATTGTCTATTGTCTATTGCATCTCGGTAGCTGTTTTGTTTAGTTCAGTTTGGAGACACAGGGCAGAAACAGGCCCTTCGGCCCACCGAGTCCGCGCCGAGGCAGCGACTCTACCACTGCGCCACCGCGCCGCCCCTGAACCTGGTGGTGTGGGACGTCAGGCCTCTGTACCTCCCGCCCTACGGCAGCGGTTAGACCAGGGCAGGGCTGGGATGGTGGAGACCCTTGATGATCCTTGATGATCCTTGATGATCCTTCTTGAGGCAGTGCCCAGTGTAGATGCTCTCGATGGTGTTGAGGGCAGTGCCCGTGATGGACCGGGCTGAGTCCACCACTCTCTTTAGTTTCTTAGCTTAGTTTAGAGACACAGCGCGAACACAGGCCCTTCGGCCCACCGGGTCCGCGCCGACCAGCGAACCCAGCACACTAACACTATCCTACACCCACTAGGGACAATGTACATTTATACCAAGCCAATCAACCTACGATACAATAGACAATAGACAATAGACAATAGGCAATAGGTGCAGGAGGAGGCCATTCGGCCCTTCGAGCCAGCACCGCCATTCAATGTGATCATGGCTGATCATCCACAATTCCTGCCTTCTCCCCATACCCCCTGACTCCGCTATCATTAAGAGCTCTATCTAGCTCTCTCCTGAAAGCACTTTTCATGCATATACAGAAACAGCGGAAACAGGCCCTTCGGCCCACCGAGTCCGCGCCGACCAGCGATCCCCGCACACCCACACTGCCCGGCGCACAGCGGAGGTGATTTACAATCGACACCATGCCACCAATTAACCTCAAACCCGCACGTCTTTGGAGTGCGGGAGGAAACCGAAGATCTCGGAGAAAACCCGGTCACGGGGAGAGCGTACAAACTCCACGCAGACAGCGCCCGTTGTCGGGATCGAACCCGTGCCTCCGGCGCTGTGGGCACTGCAAGGCGGCAACTCTACCGCCGCGCCACCGTGAACGCCCATAACCTCTCCGTGTTGTTTCCCTTGGGGACCTCTGCTCCACCCTCGTGATGATATACAAACCACCTCATCACTCACTGAATGAACACGATGTGATTGGGACCTTTCCAGCAATGCTCCTGTTTCTTTTCAAATACTCCTCTCTGTCTGTAATATGATATTCAAAGCTCTCCCATTAATTTTACTTTGCTCTTGCTTGTTTAGTTTGGTTTAGTTTAGAGATACAGCGCGGAATTAAGTCCCACGTCCGCGCCGACCAGCGATCCCCGCACACTAACACTGTCCCACACACACACACACACTGGGGCCAATTTACATTTTACATTCAACAGATGCGCCGTAGAAAGCATGTTATCGGATCGCGTCGCGGCTCGGTCTGGGAACGGTTCCATCCAAGGCCCGCAAGAAATCGCAGAGAGTTGTGGGCCCAGCCCAGACCATCGTACAAACCAACCTCCCTCCCACCGACTCCATCTACACCTCACGCTGCCTCGGCAAGGCCAGCAGCATCATCAAGGACCAGTCTCACCCCGGTCACTCCCTCTTCTCCCCTCTCCCACCGGAGCAAGAGGTACAGAAGTGTGAAAACGCACACCTCCAGATTCAGGGGCTGACAACCAGAGAGCAGTGCTGAACTAACATCACCGATCCTGAGCCTCAAACGGCAACTAAACGATCAACTATAAACTGCCTTGGTTGCACCAGTTCCCAATGTTGGGGGAGTCCAGAACCAGGGGCCACACAGTCTAAGAATAAAGGGGAAGCCATTTAAAACTGAGGTGAGAAGGAACTTTTTCACCCAGAGAGTTGTGCATTTGTGGAATTCTCTGCCACAGAGGGCAGTGGAGGCCAATTCACTGGATGAATTTAAGAGAGAGTTAGATAGAGCTCTAGGGGCTAGTGGAATCAAGGGATATGGGGAGAAGGCAGGCACGGGTTACTGATTGTGGATGATCAGCCACGATCACAATGAATGGCGGTGCTGGCTCGAAGGGCCGAATGGCCTCCTCCTGCACCTGTTTTCTATGTTTCTATGAAGGGCCTGTTCCTGTGCTGTACTGTTCTGTGTTCCATGTTTGTTTTTAGAAAAAAATAGACCACTAAGTTTGTCAGGGGTTACGGGGGGAATGCAGGAGGATGGGGTTGGGAGGGAGAGATAGATCAGCCATGATTGAATGGCGGAGTCGACTTGATGGGCCGAATGGCCTGATTCTGATCCTATGACATATTTGGCTGGGTTGTATTCATGTAAAGTATTATCTGAATTGTTTGGATAGCACGCAAAACGAAAGCTTTTCACTGTATTTCAGCAAACGTGAAAAGAATAAACTTTAACACAATTTAAGAGAGAGTTAGATCGAGCTCTAGGGGCTAGCGGGATCAAGGGATATGGGGAGAAGGCAGGCACGGGTTCCTGACATTGTGGCCTTCCATCACAGTGAGGAGAGGACTGGAGGAGACTCACTGTGATGGATGTTTCTTTTTTTGTGTGTTTTTGGGGTTGTGTAATTTGCCTATTTTAATGCTTTATTGTGTAATCTGCCTATTTTAGTGCTTTTATTGTTGGACTGTGGGTGACTGAATTTCGTCCAAAAAACTTTTTTGGATAACAAATAAAGCTATCTTGAATCTTGAATCTCTTGAATCTGATTGTGGACGATCAACCATGATCACAATGAATGGCGGTGCGTACAGGCTCGAAGGGCTGAATGGCCTCCTCCTGCACCTGTTTTCTATGTTTCTCTGCGCCGTATTGTCGTGTAAACTAAACTGCAACTGAGATGAATGTGAAAGAGAAGGGGCAGACGTCTGGAATTGGTGGAGGAAGGATGTTTCCTTTTCGACGAGGCTGGTAATGAAAACTGCGATGACTGGTGTCGAGAGCCCAGAGTGCTGCTTCCACGTGGTTAATGGAAAGTGGAAGCCAGACAGTGAGTTAGTTAACAAAGAAGAACAGAAAGTCGGCCAAAGAAAGGGTTTGATCGTCAACCCCTCCCCTCCCCACCCACCCACCCCGGACGAATCTCGCGGGAGGAGAGTGAAAGAAGAGCGTTTCTCTTCTGAAAATCAGAACTGCCTGCAAAACCGGACTGCTCCTCGTGGAGAGCAAGTAGGTACGTTACTCCTGAACTGATCAATGTAAGAGAGACGTTCGAGTTGTGCCTGTGTTTTGGGGAACAAGAGAATGCTCCGAGCAGGTTCAGGGACAGTTTCTTTCACAGGGGCGGCACGGTGGCGCAGCGGTAGAGTTGCCGCCTCACAGCGCCGGAGACCCGGGTTCCATCCTCTCTCTCCTTCCCACTCTCTCCTTCACTCTCCCCCTCTCTCTCTCCTTCTCTCTCTCTCCCCCTCTCTCTCCTTCCCTCTCTCTCTCCTTCTCTCTCTCCTTCACTCTCCCCTACTCTCTCCTTCACTCTCCCCTTCTCTCTCCTTCCCCCTCTCTCTCCTACCCTCTCTCTCCTTCCCCCTCTCTCACCTTCCCCCTCTCTCTCCCCTTCCCTCTCCTTCTCCTTCCCCCTCCCTCTCCTTCCCCCTCTCACCTCTTACCCCTCTTGCTCTTTCCCTCTCTCTCCATCCCCCTCTCTCTCCCCTTCCCTCTCTCTTGCTCCTCCCTCTATCTCTCTCCCTTTCGCCTCTCCTCTCTCCCCCCTTCCCTCTCCTTCTCTCCTTCCCTCTCTCTCTCCTTCCCTCTCTTTTGCTCTCTCCACTCTCTCTCCTCCCCCTCTCACTCTCCCCTTCGCCCTCTCTCCTTCACTCTCTTATCTCCTTCCCCTCTCTCATTCCCTCTGTGTGTGTGCGTGCGTGTGTGTGTGTGTTTGTGTATGCGTGCGTGCGTGTGTGTGTGTGTGTTTGTGTATGCGTGCGTGCGTGTGTGTGTGTGAGTGTGCGTGTGTGTGTGTGTGTGTGCGTGTGTATGCGTGTGCGTGTGCGTGTGCGTGTGCGTGCGTGCGTGTGTGTGCGTGTGTGTGTGTGTATGCGTGCGTGCGTGCGTGCGTGCGTGCGTGCGTGTGTGTGTGTGGAGTTTGTACGTTCTCCCCGTGACCTGCGTGGGTTTTCTCCAGGTGCTCCGGTTTCCTCCCACACTCTAAAGACGAACAGGTTTGTAGGTTAAAATTGGCTTCGGTAAAATCATAAATTGTCCCTAAAAGTTGTGTGTGGGACAGTGTTAGTGTGTGGGGATCGCTGGTCGGTGTGGAATCAGTGGACTCTATCTAAAGTCTAAACTGAACCATGCTATCACCAACTAGAGAGCGGTCCTGACCTCCCATCTCCCTCGATGGAGACCCTCGGACTATCTTTAATCGGACTTCACTGGACTGTATCTTGCACCAAACGTTATGCTGTATCCGTACACTGTGGGCGGCTTGATTGTAATCATGTATTGTCATTTCAGTGGCACGTAACAAAACCGATTTTCACTGTGTCTCGGTTGCCGCCTTACAGTGAGACTCAGGTTCGATCCTGACTGCGGGCGCCGTCTGTACGGAGTTTGTACGTTCTCCCCGTGACCTGCGTGGGTTTTCTCCGAGAACTTCGGTTTCCTCCCACACTCCAAAGACATACAGGTTTGTAGGTTAATTGACTGGGTAAATGTAAAAATTGTCCCTAGTGTGTGTAGGATAGTGTTAATGTGCGGGGATCGCTGGGCGGCACAGACTCGGTAGACCGAAGGGCCTGTTTCCATGCTGTATCTCTAAAATCTAAAATCTAAAAATCTATAGGGACTGACATATGATGAAAAAATGAATCGACTGGGCTTGTATTCACTGGAATTTAGAAGGATGAGAGGGGATCTTATAGAAACATATAAAATTCTTGAGGGATTGGACAGGCTAGATGCAGGAAAAATGTTCCCGATGTTGGGGGAGTCCACAACCAGGGGTCACACAGTTTAAGAATAAGGGATAGAGGCCATTTAGGACTGAGATGAGGAAAAACGTTTTCACCCAGAGAGTTGTGAATCTGTGGAATTCTCTGCCACAGAAGGGGATGGTAACGTTTCACAGAGTGCTGGAGTAACTCAGCGGGTCAGGCAGCATCTGCGGAGAACATGGATAGGTGGCGTTTCGCAGAGTGCTGGAGTAACTCAGCGGGTCAGGCAGCATCTGTGGAGAACATGGATAGGTGACGTTTCACAGAGCGCTGGTGCAACTCAGCGGGTCAGGCAGCATCTCTGGAGAACATGGACAGGTGACGTTTCACAGAGCGCTGGTGCAACTCAGCGGGTCAGGCAGCATCTGTGGAGAACATGGATAGGTGACGTTTCACAGAGTGCTGGAGTAACTCAGCGGGTCAGGCAGCATCTCTGGAGAGAAGGAATGGGCGATGTTTCGGGTCGAGACCCTTTCTCAGACCCAAACTTTCTCGACCCGAAATGTCATAGTTATCAGGCAACTGAAGCACCCTAGCAACAACCAGAGAACGGTCCTGAGCTACTATCTAGCTCATTGGTGAACCTTGGACTGTCTCTGATCGCACTTTACTGGACTGTATGTTGCACTAAACATGATTTGCGTTGTTCCCTTCGCCCTGTGTCGGTACACAGTGGATGGCTCGATAGGAATCTTTTTTACATTCCGTGTCGGGGGGTGGTGAATCTGTTGGATATTTTTATATTGGGCTAGGGATATTTTGAAGGCGGAGATTGACTGATCCTTGATTAGTGCGGGGCTGTCAGGGGTTACGGGGAGAAGGCAGGAGAATCGGGTTAGGAAGGAGAGATAGCTCAGCCATGATTGAATGGCGGAGTGGACTTGATATAACCATATAACCATATAACAACTACAGCACGGAAACAGGCCCGTTCGGCCCTACCAGTCCACGCCGACCACTCTCCCTGACCTAGTCTCATCTACCTGCTCTCAGACCATAACCCTCTAATCCCCTCTTATCCATATACCTATCCAATTTACTCTTAAATAATAATAATAATAATAATAATAATGCATTACATTTATATAGCGCTTTTCAAACACTCAAAGACGCTTTACAGGGATTTCTAGAACATAGAGAATTGAATAAATAGATAAATAAGTAAACGTACAGAGAAAGGAGACAGAGGGTGAGGTGACGGTCAGTGGTTGAAGGCAGTGCTGAACAGGTGAGACTTCAGTGATGTTTTGAATGTGGTGAGTGTGGAGGAGTCTCTGACGGTTTGGGGTAGTGAGTTCCAGAGGGTGGGAGCAGCGATGGAGAAAGCCCTGTCCCCCCAGGATCTGTGTTTGGTCCGGATGGGGGGGGATAGGAGATTGGCAGCAGCAGAGCGGAGGGTGCAGGTGGGAGTGTGCCTGTGGAGGAGGTCGGTCAGGTAGGATGGGGCCAGGTTATGGAGGGCTTTGTAGGTCATGAGGAGGATTTTGTACTGGATTCTCTGGGGGATGGGGAGCCAGTGGAGTTTGTAAAGGATGGGGGTGATATGGTCACGGATCGGGGTGTGGGTGAGTAGACGGGCAGCGGAGTTTTGAATGTATTGAAGTTTACTGATGATTTTTGAGGGTGCGCCATAGAGGAGGCTGTTGCAGTAGTCCAGACGGGAGGTGATGAAGGCGTGGATGAGGGTTTCTGCAGCTGTGGAGGAGAGGGATGGACGGGATAATAAAATCGAGCCTGCCTCCACCACTTCCACCGGAAGCCCATTCCATACAGCCACCACCCTCTGAGTAAAGAAGTTCCCCCTCATGTTACCCCTAAACTTTTGTCCCTCAATTCTGAAGCTATGTCCCCTTGTTGGAATCTTCCCCACTCTCAAAGGGAAAAGCCTACCTACGTCAACTCTGTCCGTCCCTCTTAAAATTTAAAAAACCTCTATAACGTCCCCCCTCAACCTTCTACGCTCCAAAGAATAAAGACCCAACCTGTTCAACCTCTCTCTGTAGCTTAAGTGCTGAAACCCAGGCAACATTCTAGTAAATCTCCTCTGTACCCTCTCCATTTTGTCGACATCCTTCCTGTAATTTGGCGACCAGAACTGCACACCATACTCCAGATTCGGCCTCACCAATGCCCTGTACAATTTTAACATTACATCCCAACTTCTATATTCGATGCTCTGATTTATAAAGGCAAGCATACCAAACGCCTTCTTCACCACCCTATCCACATGAGATTCCACCTTCAGGGAACAATGCACAGTTATTCCCAGATCCCTCTGTTCCACTGCATTCCTCAATTCCCTACCATTTACCCTGTACGTCCTATTTTGATGGGCCGAATGGCCTAATTCTGCTCCTATCACTTATGACCTTATGCAATTTCTTTAGTCAGAGGGTGGTGAATCTGTGGAATTCTTTGCCACAGAAGGCTGTGGAGGCCACAAGTCAGTGGATATTTTGTAGGCAGAGGTAGATAGATCCTTGATTGGTGCGGGTGTCAGGGGTTACGGGGAGAAGGGGTTAGGAGGGAGAGATAGATCAGCCGTGATTGAATGGCGGAGAGGACTTGATGGGCCGAATGGCCTAATTCTGCTCCTAGAACTTATGGGCCTGATATTGATCACTTGCAGACAGAAATGAGTTTATCTTGGCATCCTGTTTGGCACGGACATTGTGGGCCGAAGGGCCTGTTCCTGTGCTGTACTGTTCCATGATGTACGTTTGTAGACTAACAGCACCATCACAGAGATAGTCCAGACCTTTGGCATTGAGCCTGGATGCATAAGTGTTGGACAACGATTATCAGAACCTCTTCTATTTTCTCCCTTGTTTGTTTTAACACCATGGAAAACATCACAGATTATTTCATATATCTTTATGAATTATGTCGACCCATCTTGGCCGGCCAAGTTGGCGCGGCGGTAGAGTTGCTGCCTTACAGCGAATGCAGCGCCGGAGACCCGGGTTCCATCCTGACTACGGGCGCTGCCTGTACGGAGTTTGTACGTTCTCCCCGTGACCTGCGTGGGCTTTCTCCCAGAACTTCGGTTTCCTCCCGCACTCCAAAAGCGTGCGGGTTTGTAGGTTAATTGGTTTGGTAAATGTAAAAATTGTCCCTAGTGGGCGTAGGATAGTGTTAAGGAGTGTTAAGGAGCTGGTACAAATCGAAGGTATCACAAAATGCTGGCGTAACTCAGCGGGTCAGGCAGCATGTTGGAGGGAAGGAATGGGTGACGTTTCGGGTCGAGACCCTTCTTCAGACTGATGTGGAAAGTGTTAATGTGGGGGGATCGCTGGTTGGCGTGGAAAGGGCCTGTTTCTGTGCTGTATCACTAAACTAAACTAAACTAAACTAAATTGGCATTCTGAGCTCGTCCCATTTGCCTCAATTTGGCCCTTATCCATGTAACCCCTTTCCTATCGATTACTCTTATGTCTTTCGAAAGATGTAACCATGCACGTACTAATGAGTAACCGTACTAATGAGTTTATTAATACTCTCTGTCAGTGCTGGAAAAGGTAGACCACACACAAAGTCCGCCCTGTTTAATCCGTGGTCTAAGTTTGCTGCCGTCCAGCATAATCACAGCAAACTCATTGCTGCGATAATGAGTTTTCGTTATCGCAGAAAGATAATGGGCCTACAGCGTCCGGGCCTACAGCATCCGGGCCTAGAGCGCCCCCCCCCCCCCCCCCCGGGCCTAATACGGGACAAGGGCGGTCTCGTACGGGACAAGGGCGGTCTCGTACGGGACAAGTAGCGCAGCGGTAGAGTTGCTGCTTTACAGCGAATGCAGCGCCGGAGACTCAGGTTCGATCCTGACTACGGGTGCTGCACTGTAAGGAGTTTGTACGTTCTCCCCGTGACCTGCGTGGGTTTTCTCCGAGATCTTCGGTTTCCTCCCACACTCCAAAGACGTACAGGTATGTAGGTTAATTGGCTGGGTAAATGTAAAAATTGTCCCTAGTGGGTGTAGGATAGTGTTAATGTACGGGGATCGCTGAGCGGCACGGACTTGGTGGGCCGAAAAGGCCTGTTTCCGGCTGTATGTATATGTGTATGGTATGGTAAGTTCCATTTAAAACTGAGGTGAGAAGAAACTTTCTCACCCAGAGAGTTGTGAATTTGTGTAATTCTCTGCCACAGAGGGCAGTGGAGGCCGATTCACTGGATGGATTTAAGAGAGAGTTAGATAGAGCTCTAGGGGCTAGCGGAATCAAGGGAAATGGGGAGAAGGCAGGCACGGGTTACTGATTGTGGACGATCAGCCATGATCACAATGAATGGCGGTGCTGCTCGAAGGGCCGAAAGGCCTCCTCCTGCACCTATTTTCTATGTTTCTAAGCCAATTTAGCCCAAAATACGGGATGTCCCGGCTAATACGGGACAGTTGGCAACAATGGCTTGGAATGGCCCAGGAAGGCTGAAGGGCCTGTTCAGCTCTGCAGACTCTTTGAGTCTTTGACTCTGTGCCCACAGAGTTCCTTGCTGTTAGCGTACAGCACTGATTGCCTCTAATGGATTTCAGAGAAAGTAATTAATTATGGAGGAGGTGGCTGTGGGTGAGGGCGTGCAGCGTAGGTTCACGAGGTTAATTCCCAAGATGGCGGGACTGTCGTATGTTGAAAGAAGGGAGCGACTAGGCTTGTATACACTGGAATTTAGAAGGATGAGAGGAGATCTTATAGAAACATTTAAAATTCTTAAGGGATTGGACAGGCTAGATGCAGGAAAAATGTTCCCCATGTTGGGGGAGTCCAGAACCAGGGGCCACAGTTTAAGAATAAAGGGGTTGGCTATTTAGGACTGAGATGAGGAAAAACCCTTTCACCCAGAGAGTTGTGAATTTGTGGAATTCTCTGCTTCAGAAGGCAGTGGAGGCCAATTCACTGGATGTTTTCAAGAGGGAGTTAGATTTAGGCCTTAGGGCTAACGGAATCAAGGGATACGGGGAGAAAGCAGGAACGGGGTACTGATTGTGGATGATCAGCCATGATCACATTGAATGGTGGTGCTGGCTTGAAGGGCTGAATGGCCTCCTCCTGCACTTACGTTCTATGTTTCTATGGAATGGAGGAATCTGAGAGAGGGTTTACAGTGCAATGCCACCACTGCCCCCTGAACATATCTTCGGAAATTAGAGCGTTGAAAGTCCCCCTAAACACTCCCCCCCCTTGTCCCAAGACACGGAACAAGATCATGAAGGGATTGGGTGTGGGAACGAGCTGGAGATCCTGGTTTAAACCGAAGATGGGCACAAAATTCCCGGAATGGCGGGACTGTCGTATGTTGAAAGACTGGAGCGACTAGGCTTGTATACAAGACTGAGGGGGGATCTTATAGAAACATATAAAATTCTTAAGGGGTTGGAGAGGCTAGATGCGGGAAGATTGTTCCCGATGTTGGGGCAGTCCAGAACCAGGGGTCACAGATTAAGGATCTGTGATCTGTACCAAAAAAAAATAATCTGTGGAATTCTCTGCCTCAGAGGGCAGTGGAGGCCAATTCTCTGAATACATTCAAGAGAGAGCTAGATAGAGCTCTTAAGGATAGCGGAGTCAGGGGGTATGGGGAGAAAGCAGGAACGGGGTACTGATTGAGAATGATCAGCCATTGAATGGCGGTGCTGGCTCGAAGGGCCGAATGGCCTCCTCCTGCACCTATTGTCTATTGTTTATTGATAAGGGGGAAGTGTTTTAGGACCGAGATGAGAAAACATTTCTTCACACAGAGAGTGGTGAGTCTGTGGAATTCTCTGCCACAGAAGGTAGTTGAGGCCAATTCATTGGCTATATTTAAGAGGGAGTTAGATGTGGCCCTTGTGGCTAAAGGGATCAGGGGGTATGGAGAGAAGGCAGGTACAGGATACTGAGTTGGATGATCAGCCATGATCATATTGAATGGCGATGCAGGCTCGAAGGGCCGAATGGCCTACTCCTGCACCTATTTTCTATGTTTCTATGTTAACAGGTGACGTTTCGGGTCGAGACCCTTCTTCAGAAGGGGTAGGTTGTGTGTTTCCAATTAACACCAGAAACCTCCTCAATTCTCACACACATACGGTGGCGCGGCGGTAGAGTTGCTGCCTTACAGCGAATGCAGCGCCAGAGACCCGGGTTTGATCCTGACTACGGGCGCCGTCTGTATGGAGTTTGTACGTTCTCCCCGTGACCCGCGTGGGTTCTCTCCGGGTGCTCCGGTTTCCTCCCACACTCCAAAGACGTGCAGGTTTGTAGGTTAATTGACTTTGGTATAAATGATAAATTGCCCCTCGTGTGTGTGTGTGGTGTGTAGAACAGTGTAAATGTGCGGGGATCGCTGGTCGGCGCGGACTCAGTGGGCCGAAGGTCTTGTTTTCCACGCTGTATCTCTAAACTAAACTGAATTAAAACTCAACTAAGCAACAACAAACTATCGTGCTCTTACTAAAGATAAAGGAATGGGCATCTGTCTGTGATTAGACTTTGAAGGCACATGGTTTTTGCAGCTGTGTTATGTAGTTCTTGGAAGGGGCTATCTGATTAAGAGGTGGAGATACCGTGTGGGTTCCATTGAATTTAAGGTCATAATTGATAGGAGCAGAATTAGGCCATTCAAGTCTGGTCTGCCATTCAATCAAGGCTGATCTATCTCTCCCTCCTAACCCCATTCTCCTGCCTTCACCCCATAACCTCTGACACCCGTACTAATCAAGAATCTATCTATCTCTGCCTTACATACTAGGGTTCCAACCATCATATATTAGCCAGGACATCCCCTATTTTGGGCTAATTTGGTTTAGACAATAGACAATAGACAATAGGTGCAGGAGTAGGCCATTCGGCCCTTCGAGCCGGCACCGCCATTCAATGTGATCATGGCTGATCATTCTCAATCAGTACCCCGTTCCTGCCTTCTCCCCATACCCCCTGACTCCGCTATCCTTAAGAGCTCTATCTAGCTCTCTCTTGAATGCATTCAGAGAATCGGCTTCCAATGCCTTCTGAGGCAGAGAATTCCACAGATTTACAACTCTCTGACTGAAAATAACTGCAGATGCTGGTACAAATCGAAGGTATTTATTCACAAAATGCTGGAGTAACTCAGCGGGTCAGGCAGCATCTCAGGAGCGAAGGAATGGGTGACATTTCGGATCGAGACCCTTCTTCAGACTGATGTCTATTGTCTATTGACCTCGGCTCTCCCACTAGTGGAAACATCCTCTCCACATCCACTCTATCCGACAAGCAAATGCTGGAAGGAGGGAACTGGGCGGTCACTGTGGCGCAGCGGTAGAGTTGCTGCCTTACAGCGAATGCAGCGCCGGAGACTCGGGTTCGATCCTGACTACGGGCGCCGTCTGTACGGAGTTTGTACGTTCTCCCCGTGACCTGCGTGGGTTTTCTCCGAGATCTTCGGTTTCCTCCCATGCTCCAAAGACGTGCAGGTTTGTAGGTTAATTGGCTGGGCAAATGTATAAAATAATTGTCCCTAGTGGGTGTAGGATAGTGTTAGTGTGCGGGGATCGCTGGGCGGCGTGGACCTGGTGGGCCGAAGGGCCTGTTTCTGCGCTGTACCTCTAAATCTAAATCGAAAAATCAGATGCTGGCTCGTCCGCAATAGGATACAAGGACCACTTTCTCTTCCTGACCTCCGGAACGCTGTCTTCAAACGGGCCACACCACCCACCTCCCCCCTCTCGGAAAAGAAACTGGGATAATCATTCCTAAGTCCAGCCCAAAAATAACAGTCAATAAAACCCGCACTGGGATTCCCACACACACGCACACACACGCACACACACACAGAGCTACTGAGTCTGGCGTTTTAAACAGCAACACCAGACGACAGCCAAGTCGACTTCAGACGGAACTCAGAGCTGAAACTTGACTCCAGCTGGTGATCTATCTACAGAGTTTGTCTTCTATCATTTTGTAAATCTCGCTGGGAACGGAGGGAGGTTCGGGCAAGGTGATAGATATCCAGCATCGACACCAACATCCACCCAGGTAATTCCGTTCTTACGTTCTGTACTCGTTCTGATAGCCTCACAGCGCCAGAGACCCGGGTTCGATCCTAGCCACGGGTGTTGTCTGCATGGGGTTTGTACGTTTCCCCCTGTCTGCCTGCTGTATCTTTCATTTGATCAAAGCTTTATTCTGCACTCTTCTGTTTTTTTAATCTTCGCCTTACCTGTGGCACTTGTCAATTGTAAATTGTCCCTAGTGGGTGTAGGATAGAAACATAGAAACATAGAAAATAGGTGCAGGAGTAGGCCATTCGGCCCTACGAGCCTGCACCGCCATTCAATATGATCATGGCTGATGATCCAACTCAGTATCCCGTACCTGCCTTCTCTCCATACCCCCTGATCCCTTTAGCCACAAGGGCCACATCTAACTCCCTCTTAAATATAGCCAATGAACTGGCCTCAACTACCCTCTGTGGCAGAGAATTCCACAGATTCACCACTCTGTGTGAAAAAAAACTTTCTCATCTCGGTCCTAAAAGACTTCCCCCTTATCCTTAAACTGTGACCCCTTGTTCTGGACTTCCCCAACATCGGGAACAATCTTCCTGCATCTAGCCTGTCCAACCCCCTTAAGAATTTTGTACGTTTCTATAAGATTCCCCCCTCAATCTTCTAAATTCCAGCGAGTACAAGCCGAGTCTATCCAGTCTTTCTTCATATGAAAGTCCTGCCATCCCAGGAATCAATCTGGTGAACCTTCTCTGTACTCCCTCTATGGCAAGAATGTCTTTCCTCAGATTAGGAGACCAAGGATGGTGTTAGTGTGCAGGGATCGCTGGTCGGCGCGGACCCGGTGGGCCGAAGGGCCTGTTTCCGCGCTGTATCTCTAAACTAAACTAAACTACCGTGCCAAAGCAACTGGTAGTGTAAGAAAATAACTGCAGATGCTGGTACAAATCGAAGGTATTTATTTCACAAAATGCTGGAGTAACTCAGCAGGTCAGGCGGCATCTCAGGAGAGAAGGAATGGGTGATGTTTCTGGTTGAGACCCTTCTTAGTCTCGACCCGAAACGTCACCCATTCCTTCTCTCCTGAGATGCCGCCTGACCTGCTGAGTTACTCCAGCATTTTGTGAAATAAGTGCCAAAGCAACTAGTAGATCAAGGATTGGGTCTTACATTTTATTCCACCAGACCCCATGACCATGAGATACATTTAGAGTCATAGAGTGATACAGTGTGTAAACAGGCCCTTCAAGCCCAACCTGCCCACACCGGCCAACAATGTCCCAGCTACCCTGGTCCCACCTGCCTGCGTTTGACCCATATCCCTCCAAACCTGTCCTATCCATGTACCTGTCCAACTGTTTCTTAAACGATGGGATAGTCCCAGCCTCAACTACCACCTCTGGCAGCTCGTTCCATACACTGTGTGAAAAGATTACCCCTCGGATTCCTATGAAATCTTTCCCCTTCACCTTGAACCTATGTCCTCTGGTCCTCGATTCCCCAACTCTGGGCAAGAGACTCTGTGCATCTACCCGAACTAATCCTCTCATGTTTAGCTTTTAGCATTTGTTTAGCTTTTGACTGTTTAGTCAGTACTTAAAGTAGATTAAGCAGATTAGGGGGGGGGAACTGGGCAAGAGATTGAAATGTAAGTGAACATTTGGTGGAACTGTGTTCTCAAGTCTTAATGTTAGTTGTGCAGCGTAGGTTTACTAGGTTAATTCCTGGAATGGCGGGACTGTCATATGTTGGAAGATTGGAGCGACTAGGCTTGTATACACTGGAATTTAGAAGGATGAGAGGGGATCTTATCGAAACATATAAGATTATTAAGGGGTAGGACACGTCAGAGGCAGGAAACGTGTTCCCAATGTTGGGGGGGAGTCCAGAACAAGGGGCCACAGTTTAAGAATAAGGGGTAGAGGCCATTTAGAACTGAGATGAGGAAAAACTTTTTCAGTCAGAGAGTTGTGAATTTGTGGAATTCTCTGCCTCAGAAGGCGGTGGAGGCCAATTCTCTGAATGCATTCAAGAGAGAGCTAGATAGAGCTCTTAAGGATAGCGGAGTCAGGGGGTATGGGGAGAGGGCAGGAACGGGGTACTGATTGAGAATGATCAGCCATGATCACATTGAATGGCGGTGCTGGCTCGAAGGGCCGAATGGCCTCCTCCTGCACCTATTGTCTATTGTATCGGGAGCTAGTTAATTTCTACTGGACCAAGTGGACCCGTTGGGCCCAAACCTCTCCTGCATTGGTGCAGCACCCTCTCCTCCCCCCCTCCCCGCCTCCCCCCTACCTCCCTCCCCCCTACCTCCCTCCCTCCCCCCTCCCTCCCTCCTCATCGATGTCTGGCTTCGGTTTACACCAGCACCTGCAGTTTAGCTTAGTTTAGTGTAGAGATACAGCGCGGAAACAGGCTCTTTCGACCCACTGAGTCCGCTCCGCCCAGCGATCCCCGCACACTAACACTATCCTACACACACTAGGGACAATTTTTACATTTACACCAAGGCATCTAACCTACAAACCTGCACGTCCGGTCCTACAGTGTCCAGGCCTACAGCGTCCCGCCGGCCTACAGTGTCCAGGCCTACAGTGTCCGTGCCTTCATTGTCCCGGCCTACAGCGTCCCGCCGGCCTACAGTGTCCGGTCCTACAGTGTCCAGGCCTACAGTGTCCGTGCCTTCATTGTCCCGGCCTACAGTGTCCCGCCGGCCTACAGTGTCTGGTCCTACAGTGTCCAGGCCTACAGTGTCCCGGCCTACAGCATCCGGACCTACAGCGTCCGGTCCTACAGTGTCCAGGCCTACAGTGTCGAGGCCTACAGTGTCCCGGCCTACAGCATCCGGACCTACAGCGTCCGGTCCTACAGTGTCCAGGCCTACAGTGTCCAGGCCTACAGTGTCCAGGCCTACAGCGTCCGGTCCTACAGCGTCCGGTCCTACAGCGTCCGGTCCTACAGCGTCCGTTCCTACATTGTCCCGGCCTACAGCGTCCCGCCGGCCTACAGTGTCCGGGCCTACAGTGTCCACGCCTACAGCGTCCGGGCAAACAGTGTCCGGGCCTACAGTGTCCGGGCCTACAGTGTCCGGGCCTACAGCGGCCCCTGGGCCTACAGCGGCCCCTGGGCCTATTACGGGACAAGGGCGGTCCCGTGCGGGACAAACCAAATTTAGCCCAAAATTATGGGATGTCATGGCTAATACGGGACAGTTGGCTACCCTAGATGTGACATGTAATAGTTCCTAGACTCACCAATCCACAAAGTTCCGCTCTCTCACCTACGGACGCAGTGTGCTGATTTATGACAGAATTTCCGAACTAAATGTTTCCACAGACACTGCCAGAAACCTGTTCGAAAAGTTGATTTACATTTTAGCCGGGGGTCAATAGCAGGGAGAAGCAATGTATTAGAATGTTCAAAGGTTAGAGCCACTAACGCAACACCAAAACAGGCCCTTCGGCCCAACCTGTCCGTGCTGTGCCTAGGTGAACCTAGGATGAGCGTTTGACAACACTGGGCCTGTACTCGCTGGAGTCTAGAAGAATGAGTGGTGGGGGGGACCTCATTGAAACGTACAGAATAATGAAAGGCTTGGTCAGAGTGGATGTGGAGAGGATGTTTCCACTAGTGGGAGAGTCTAGGAATAGAGGGCACAGCCTCAGAATTAAAGGACGTTCTTTTAGAAAGGAGGTGAGGAGAAATTTCTTTAGTCAGAGGGTGGTGAATCTGTGGAATTCGTTGCCACAGACGGCTGTGGAGGCCACAAGCCAGTGGATATTTCTAAGGCAGAGATGGATAGATTCTTGATCAGTGCGGGTGTCAGGGGTTATGGGGAGAAGGCAGGAGAATGGGGTTAGGAGGGAGAGATAGATCAGCCATGATTGAATGGCGGAGTAGACTCGATGGGCCGAATGGTTTAATTCAACACCTATCACTTATGACCTTATGATCTATTGATATAGTGCCCTGTGGAGACATAGTCAAAGAGTCGTAGAGCATAGAAACGAGCCCTTCGGCCCAACTTGTCCATACTGAATCTAATGCCCTATAGTCAAAGTCATAGAATATGGAAACAGGCCCAACTTTGGGCCAACTTGCCCACACCGACCAACACACGGCCCATCTACACTAGTCCCACCTGCCTTTGTTTGGCCCATATCTTGGCCCATATTCTTGCTATTGAGGGCGTGCAGCGTAGGTTTACTAGGTTAATTCCCGGAATGGCGGGACTATCAGATGTTGAAAGACTGGAGCGACTAGGCTTGTATACACTGGAATTTAGAAGGATGAGAGGAGATCTTATCGAAACGTATAAGATTATTAAGGGGTTGGACACGTTAGAGGCAGGAAACATGTTCCCAATGTTGGGGGAGTCCAGAACAAGGGGCCACAGTTTAAGAATAAGGGGTAGGCCATTTAGAACCGAGATGAGAAAAAACTTTTTCAGTCAGAGAGTTGTGAATCTGTGGAATTCTCTGCCTCAGAAGGCAGTGGAAGCCAATTCTCTGAATGCATTCAAAAGAGAGCTAGATGGAGCTCTTAAGGATAGCGGAGTCAGGGGGTATGGGGAGAAGGCAGGAACGGGGTACTGATTGAGAATGATCAGCCATGATCACATTGAATGGCGGTGCTGGCTCGAAGGGCCGAATGGCCTCCTCCTGCACCTATTGTCTATTGTCTATTATCCCTCCTATCCATGTACCTGTCCGAATTATTTTTAGATGTTGGGATAGTCCTTGCCTCGACCACCTCCTCCGGCAGTTCGTTCCACACAACCACCCACCACTTAACATGTAAAAACAAAAGTTGCCCCTCGGGTTCCTGTTAAAAGTTCTTCCGCTGAAAACCAGCCGCTCGTTCCAGGAGTGGAGATGTGGACAGGATGCAACATGCCCTAGAGTGATACAGTGTGGAAACAGGCCCTTCAGCCCATCCTTGCCCATGCCCACCAACGTGCCCCATCTACACTAGTCCCACCTGCCCGCGCTTGGTCCTTATCCCTCCAAACCTGTCCTATCCATGTACCTGTCCAGTTCAGACCAGGGTCACGGCTCAGTTCCCCTCCGGTCCACCTATTTATTCCTTCCTTTGGCTTCTTCACATATCGTGATTCTTCTCCCCTTATCTCGGAGATGGGGCGGTCACGGTGGCGCAGCGGTAGAGTTGCCGCCTTACAGCGAATGCAGCGCCGGAGACCCGGGTTCCATCCCGACTACGGGCGCTGTCTGTACGGAGTTTGTACGTTCTCCCCGTGACCTGCGTGGGTTTTCTCCGAGATCTTCGGTTTCCTCCCACACTCCAAAGACGTGCGGGTTTGTAGGGACCTACACTGTAAGAATACTGTAGATGGGGTGAACACTGTCTTTTTTCCTCTGTAGGTATGGTTGCCAACTGTCCCACATTAGCCTGGACATCCCTTATTTTGGGCTAAATTGGTTTGTCCCATATGGGACCGCCCTTGTCCCGTATTAGGCCCGGGAGGTGCTGTAGGCCTGGACAGTGTAGGCCTGGACAGTGTAGGCCCGGACAGTGTAGGCCCGGACAGTGTAGGCCTGGGAGGCGCTGTAGCCCCGGACGCTCTAGGCCCGGACAGCGTAGGCCCGGACAGTGAAGGCCCGGACAGTATAGGCCCGGACAGTGAAGGCCCGGACAGTGTAGGCCCGGACAGTGTAGGCCAGGACAGTGTAGGCCAGGACAGTGTAGGCCCAGACAGTGTAGGCCCGGAGGCCCGGGCGCCGCCTAACGGAGGTTGTGTAGCAACCCGCCTCCCGGCCCGGGCGACCGCCATTGGTGGAGTGGGAGCACGCGGCCGCTGGCTGGGTGAGGTCACGTGGGGCATGGGGTGGTGACGTCACCTTTTGTCCCTTATTTGGGAGTGAGATAGTTGGCAACCCCTAACTGTAGGGGAGTCAAAAACATGCGGCACGGTGGCGCAGCGGTAGAGTTGCTGCCTTACAGCGAATGCAGCGCTGGAGACTCAGGTTCGATCCTGACTGTACGGTGCTGTCTGTGTGGAGTTTGTACGTTCTCCCCGTGACCTGCGAGGGTTTTCTCCGGGCGCTCCGGTTTCCTCCCACACTCCAAAGACGTGCAGGTTTGTAGGTTAATTGGCTGGGCAAATGTGTTAAAAAAATTGTGCCTAGTGGGTGTAGGAGAGTGTTAGTGTGCGTGGATCGCTGGTCGGCGCGGACCCAGTGGGCCGAAGGGCCTGTTTCCGCGCTGTATCTCTAAATCTAAATCAAAATCTAAAGACAGCATAGGTTTAAGGTGAGAGGGGAAAGATTGATTGGGAACATTAGGGGCGACGTTTTCACTCGGAGGGTGGTGCGTATATGGAAGGACTTGCACGGTGGAGCAGCGGTAGAGTTGCTGCCTCACAGCGCCGGAGACCCGGGTCCAAACCTGACTACGGGTGCTGTCTGTACGGAGTTTGTACGTTCTCCCCGTGACCGCGTGAGTTTCCCCCTCCCCACACTCCAAAGGCGTGCAGGTTTTTAGGTTAATTGACTTCAGTAAATTGTCCCCAGTGTGTAGGATTGTCAATAGTGTATGGGATGATCATTGGTCGACACAGACTTGGTATCCGTAGGTCCTGTTTCCATGCTGCATCACTAAACTAAACTAAACTAAAGTCAATTTCATTTTTCATTTCATATATACAGCGCGGAAACAGGCCTTTTCGGCCCACCAAGTCCGCGGCGCCCAGTGATCCCCGCACACTAACACTATTAACACTATCCTACACACACTAGGGACAATTTTTACATTTACCCAGTCAATTAACCTACATACCTGTACGTCTTTGGAGTGTGGGAGGAAACCGAAGATCTCGGAGAAAACCCACGCAGGTCACGGGGAGAACGTACAAACTCCGTACAGTACAGCACCCGTAGTCAGGATCGAACCTGAGTCTCCGGCGCTGCATTCGCTGTAAAGCAGCAACTCTGCCGCTGCGCTACCGTGCCGCCCTAAAGTAAAGTAAATTAAATTAAATTAATCTATAAACTAAACTAAACTGTACTCAGAGTCTGAAGAAGGGTCTCGACCCGAAACATCACCTATTCCTTTTTTTCCAGAGATGCTGTCTGACCTGCTGAGTTAGAGTCATAGAGTGATACAGTGTGTAAACAGGCCCCACGGCCCAACCCGCCCACACCGGCCAACAATGTCCCAGCTACCCTAGTCCCACCTGCTTGCGCTTGGTCCATATCCCTCCACACCTGTCCTATCCATGTACCCGTCCAACTGTTTCTTAAACGATGGGATAGTCCCAGCCTCAACTACCTCCTCTGGCAGCTCGTTCCATACACCCACCACCCTCTGAGTGAAAATGTTACCCCTCGGATTCATATTAAATCTTTTCCCCTTCACCTTGAACCTATGTCCTCTGGTCCTCGATTCCCCTACTCTGAGTAAAAGACTCTGTGCATCTACCCGATCTATTCCTCTCATGATTTTGTACACCTCTATAAGATCTCCCCTCATCCTCCTGCGCTCCAAGGAATAGAGACCCAGCCTGCTCAACCTCTCCCTGTAGCTCACACCCTCTAGTCCTGGCAACATCCTCGTAAATCTTTTCTATGTTCTGTCTTCTACTTTAACCCCACCACCCTTGGACAGAGTGGATGTGGAGAGGATGTTTCCACTAGTGGGAGAGTCTAGGACCAGAGGCCATAGTCTCAGAATTAAAGGACTTTCTTTTAGGAAGGAGATGAGGAGGAATTTCTTTAGTCAGAGGGTGGTGAATCTGTGGAATTCTTTGCCACAGACGGCTGTGGAGGCCAAGTCAATGGGTATTTTTAAGGCTGAGATACAGTAGATAGATTGTTGATTAGTACGGGTGTCAGGGGTTATGGGGAGAAGGCGGGAGAATGGGGTAAGTTCAGTTCAGTTGAGTTTATTGTCACGTGTACCGAGGTACAGTGAAAAGCTTTTTGTTGCGCGCTAACCGGTCAGCGTAAAGACAATACACGATTACAATCGAGCCGTCCACAGCGTACAGATACATGATTAGGGGGATAACGTTTAGTGCAAGGTAAAGCCGGCAAAGTCCGATCAAGGATAGTCCGTAGGATATCAAAGAGGTAGATGGTAGTTAAAGAGATAGCTCAGCCATGATTGAATGGCGAAGTAGACTTGATGGGCCGAATGGCCTACTCCTGCACGTGTGACCACCCTGGCCACAAACAGTGGCGACAATGGAAGTGTGAATGTCAAGGGCTTAATGACCCTTGGAGATTGTTCTCCCCACTAACTGGTGTGATTAGGAATCGCGGTGTCAGTGACTAGTGGGGTGCCGCAAGACTCGGTGCTGGGACCCCAGTTATTTACAATATATATTAACGAAGGAATTAAATGTAACATCTCCATGTTTGCGGATGACACAAAGCTGGGTGGCAGTGTGAACTGTGAGGAAGATGCTATGAGGTTGCAGGGTGACTTGGACAGGCTGGGTGAGCAGGCAGATGCATGGCAGATGCAGTTTAATGTGGATAAGTGTGAGGTTATCCACTTTGGTGGCAAGAACAGGAAGGCAGAGTATTATCTGAATGGTGTCAGTTTAGGAAAAGGGGACGTACAACGAGATCTGGGTGTCCTAGTGCATCAGTCACTGAAAGGAAGCATGCAGGTACAGCAGGCAGTGAAGAAAGCCAATGGCATGTTGGCCTTCACTGTGAGAGGATTTGAGTGTAGGAGCAAAGAGGTTCTACTGCAGTTGTACAGGGAGACCGCACCTGGAGTATTGTGTGCAATTCTGGTCTCCTAATTTGTGGAAGGATATTCTTGCTATTGAGGGAGTGCAGCCGAGGTTCACCAGGTTAATTTCCGGGATGGCGGGACTGACGTATGATGAAAGAATGGATCGACTGGGCTTGTATTCACTGGAATTTAGAAGGAGGAGAGAGGATCTTTTAGAACCCCCTAAAAATCGTAATAGATTGGACAGGCCAGATGCAGGAAAAATGTTCCCGATGTTAGGGGAGTCCAGAACCAGGGGTCACGGTTTAAGAATAAGGGGTAGGCCATTTAGGACTGAGATGAGGAAAAACCTTTTCAGAAGAGCTGCCTTAAATGTAGTTGTGTCTGGTTGAGTAACTATAGTAGGCTGAAGACAATTCCATGCTTTAATTGTGCGAGGGAAGAATTAATTGCTACACACATCTGTCTTAATAGACAATAGACAATAGGTGCAGGAGGAGGCCATTCGGCCCTTCGAGCCAGCACCGCCATTCAATGTGATCATGGCTGATCATTCTCAATCAGTACCCCGTTCCTGCCTTCTCCCCATACCCCCTGACTCCGCTATCCTTAAGAGCTCTATCTAGCTCTCTCTTGAATGCATCCAGAGAATTGGCCTCCACTGCCTTCTGAGGCAGAGAATTCCACAGATTCACAACTCTCTGACTGAAAATGTTTTTCCTCATCTCCGTTCTAAATGACCTACCCCTTATTCTTAAACTGTGCTCCCTGGTTCTGGACTTCCCCAACATTGGGAACATGTTTTCTGCCTCTAACGTGTCCAACTCCTTAATAATCTTATACGTTTCGATAAGATCTCCTCTCATCCTTCTAAATTCCAGTGTATACAAGCCTTGTCGATCCAGTCTTTCAACATATGACAGTCCCGCCATTCCGGGAATTAACCTAGTAAACCTACACTGCACGCCCTCAATAGCAAGAATATCCTTCCTCAAATTTGGAGACCAAAACTGCACACAGTACTCCAGGTGCGGTCTCACTATGGCCCGGTACAACTGCAGAAGGACTTCTTTGCTCCTACACTCAACTCCTCTTGTTATGAAGGCCAACATTCCATTGGCTTTCTTCACTGCCTGCTGTACCTGCATGCTTCTGGTAGCAGGTAGCTGGTATCTCAAATTGAAGCCAGTGGTGTTGGCTCGAAGGGCCGAATGGCCTACTCCTGCACCTATTTTCCATGTTTCTATGTTTCTATGTCTCCACCGTGACCGTGCCTCCCAAACGGGCCGCATGGATTGCACACGGTTTCCGTGAAGGATGGTTAGGGCGTGCAGGAATTGACATGGAAAAACAGGGTCTACCGAGCCAGAGTGTGAGTTATTAAACAAACTGGATCGGCGACGGTTATGAATGGGCTGTGACCGGCAGGCAGCATGAGAACTATGTGCGTTGTCTAAACAGTGCGCAGGCTGCAACGAAGAGCTTCCACTGCCAACTCTCTCCTCTCCACGACTCTCTAGGGCTTTCGTCCGTCTGAACGTCAATTCCCACAAACATGTTGCCGATCCCAATTTTTTTTTAGTTTTATAGATACAATAGACAATAGGTGCAGGAGGAGACCATTCGGCCCTTCGAGCCAGCACAGCCATTCAATAGACAATAGACAATAGACAATAGGTGCAGGAGTAGGCCATTCAGCCCTTCGAGCCAGCACCGCCATTCAATGCGATCATGGCTGATCACTCTCAATCAGTACCCCGTTCCTGCCTTCTCCCCATACCCCCTCACTCCGCTATCCTTAAGAGCTCTATCCAGCTCTCTCTTGGTTATGAATGGGCTGTGACCGGCAGGCAGCATGAGAACTATGTGCGTTGTCTAAACAGTGTGCAGGGTGCAACGAAGAGCTTCCACTGCCAACTCTCTCCTCTCCACGACTCTCTAGGGCTTTCGTCCGTCTGAACGTCAATTCCCACAAACATGTTGCCGATCCCAATTTTTTTTTAGTTTTATAGATACAATAGACAATAGGTGCAGGAGGAGACCATTCGGCCCTTCGAGCCAGCACAGCCATTCAATAGACAATAGACAACAGACAATAGGTGCAGGAGTAGGCCATTCAGCCCTTCGAGCCAGCACCGCCATTCAATGCGATCATGGCTGATCACTCTCAATCAGTACCCCGTTCCTGCCTTCTCCCCATACCCCCTCACTCCGCTATCCTTAAGAGCTCTATCCAGCTCTCTCTTGAAAGCATCCAACGAACTGGCCTCCACTGCCTTCTGAGGCAGAGAATTCCACACCTTCACCACTCTCTGACTGAAAAAGTTCTTCCTCATCTCCGTTCTAAATGGCCTACCCCTTATTCTTAAACTGTGGCCCCTTGTTCTGGACTCCCCCAACATTGGGAACATGTTTCCTGCCTCTAACGTGTCCAACCCCTTAATAATCTTATACGTTTCGATAAGATCTCCTCTTATAAGATAAGATACAGCGTGGAAACGGGCCCTTTTGGCCCACCGGGTCCGCGCCGACCAGCGATCCCCGCACATTAACCTATCCCCGCACATTAACACTGTCCTATCCTACACCCACTAGGGACAATTTTTTAAAACATTTACACCCAGCCAATTAACCTACAAACCTGTACGTCCTTTGAGTGTGGGAGGAAACCGAAGATCTCGGAGAAAACCCACGCAGGTCACGGGGAGAACGTACAAACTCCGCACAGACAGCACCCGTAGTCGGGATGAAACCCGGGTCTCCGGCGCTGCATTCGCTGTAAGGCGGCAACTCTACCGCTGCGCCACCGTGCCAAATTAAAATGATTTATCAATGATTATTCCCGTGAGAGTCACAGAGTCCTAAGGGAAGCATGGAAACAAGCCCTTCGGCCCATCTTGTCTGTACTGAACAAGTTGGCGTATAGAGTGGTGAGTTGCTGCCTCACAGCACCAGAGACCCGGGTTCGATCCCGACTACGGGCGCTGTCTGTACGGAGTTTGTACGTTCTCCCCGTGACCTGCGTGGGTTTTCTCCGAGATCTTCGGTTTCCTCCCACACTCCAAAGACGTGCAGGTTTGTAGGTTAATTGTCTTTGGTAAAGTTGTAAATTGTCCCTAGTGTGTGTAGGACAGTGCTAGTGTGCGGGGATCGCTGGTCGGCGCGGACACGGTGGGCCGAAGGGCCTGTTTCTCCGCTGTGTTTATAATGTGTAAGGTTTAAAGTGAGCGGCCTAGATAGAGTGGATGTGGAGAGGATGTTTCCACTAGTGGGAGAGTCGAGGACCAGAGGGCACAGCCTCAGAATTAAAGGGCGTTCTTTTAGGAAGGAGATGAGGAGGAATTTCGTCAGTGAGAGGGTGGTGAATCTGTGGAACTCTTTGCCACAGACGGCTGTGGAGGCCAAGTCAATGGGTATTTTTAAGGCAGAGATAGATAGATTCTTGATTAGTGCGGGTGTCGTGGAGAAGGCAGGAGAATGGGGTTAGGAGGGAGAGATAGATCAGCCATGATTGAATGGCGGAGTAGACTCGACGGGCCGAATGGCCTACATATGCTTCTATGACATGAACTTATAAACACTTTCCATCCATATCTCAGCTCTAATGTCTTTTGGAAGTCGTAACTGTATCATTGTACTAATGGGCTTATTGGTAATGTCTCTCATTCTTTGTTGTAAGGAAAGCATAGACATTGTACATAGTCTGGGCCACTCCCATTAGGGTTGCCAACTGTCCCGTATTAGCCGGGACATCCCCTATTTTGGGCTAATTTGGTTTGTCCCGTACGGGACTGCCCTTGTCCCATATTAGGCCCGGGGGCCGCTGTAGGCCCGGACACTGTAGGCCCGGGGGCCGCTGTAAGCCTGGACAATGTAGGCCTGGACACTGTAGGCTTGGGGCCGCTGTAGGCCCGGACACTGTAGGTCCGTGGGCCGCTGTAGGCCCGGACAGTGTAGGCCTGGACAGTGTAGGCCCGGACACTGTAGGCCCGCGGGCCGCTCTAGGCGCGGAGACTCAGACACCACCTTACGGAGGTTGCGTAGCAACCCGCCTCCCGGCCCTTGGTGGACGCCATTGGTGGAGCGGGAGCACGTGGCCGCTGGCTGGGTGAGGTCACGTGGGGCGCGGGGCGGTGACGTCACCTTTTGTCCCTTATTTGGGAGTGAGGAAGTTGGCAACCCCTAACTCCCATGTACCTGTTGTGATCTGTTCTGCTGGGCAGGGGGTTTATGATTGAGGCTGAAGGGGAGAGAGTTATTGAAGAGCAGGTCCAAGGTTCAGCATGGTCAAACCACCAAGAACAGCTCCTCCCCCTTCTCTTATCAGGCTTCCGAACGGTCCTTCTATAAGCTAGGGTACCGTCCGATTCACCTCTACCTAGGGTCGCAAACTGTCCCGTATTAGCCGGGACATCCCGTATTTTGGGCTAAATTGGTTTGTCCCGTATGGAACCGCCCTTGTCCCCTATTAGGCTCAGGGGGCGCTGTAGGCCCGGACAGTGTAGGCCCGGACAGTGTAGGCCCGGACAGTGTAGGCCCGGACAGTGTAGGCCCGGACAGTGTAGGCCCGGACAGTGTAGGACCGGACAGTGTAGGCCCGGACAGTGTAGGCCCGGACAGTGTAGGCCCGGACAGTGTAGGCCCGGACAGTGTAGGCCCGGACAGTGTAGGCCCGGACAGTGTAGGCTCGGACAGTGTAGGCCCGGACAGTGTAGGCCCGGACAGTGTAGGCCCGGACAGTGTAGGCCCGGACAGTGTAGGCCCGGACAGTGTAGGCCCGGACAGTGTAGGCCCGGACAGTGTAGGCCCGGACAGTGTAGGCCCGGACAGTGTAGGCCCGGACAGTGTAGGCCCGGACAGTGTAGGCCCGGACAGTGTAGGCCCGGACAGTTTAGGCCTGGACACTGTAGCTACCGACATTTTAGGTCCCGACACTCTAGATTTCCAACATTTTAGGTCCTAACAGTCTAGGTCCGGAGGCCCGGGCGCCGCCTAACGGAGGTTGCATAGCAACCCGCCTCCCGGCCTGGGCGGCCGCCATTGGTGGAGCAGGAGCACATGGCCGCTGGCTGGGTGAGGTCACGTGGGGCGCGGGGCGGTGATGTCACCTTGTCCTGTATTTGGGAGTGAGATAGTTGGCAACACTACCTCTACCCCATTGCCGACATTGTCTCTGGATCTAATGATCTAATGCTCCACACCATTCCTTCTTCTCCCCGCTCCCGTCGGGCAGGAGTACAGAAGCTTGAAAGCGTGCACCATCAGACTCAGGAACGGCTTCTTCCCCTCTGTTATTAGGCTTCAGAACAGTCCTTCAATAAGCTCGGGTACTGTCCGATTTATCTATTGCTGGAGTAACTCAGCGGGTCAGGCAGCATCTGTGGAGAACATGGATAGGTGACGTTTCACAGAGTGCTGGAGTAACTCAGCGGGTCAGGCAGCATCTGTGGAGAACATGGATAGGTGACGTTTCACAGAGTGCTGGAGTAACTCAGCGGGTCAGGCAGCATCTGTGGAGAACATGGATAGGTGACGTTTCACAGAGTGCTGGAGTAACTCAGCGGGTCAGGCAGCATCTCTGGAGAAAACCGATAAGTGATGTTTTGGGTCGGGGCCCTTCTTAAGAAAAAAAAATCAATTTCCAGATAGAATATTTAAGTCAAGGTTTATTATTGTCCTGCTGAGAGGTTTAGTGAAAAGCTTCTATGAAAAGCAACTGCAAGTAAGCATGCAGGTACAGCAGGCAGTGAAGAAAGCTAATGGCATGTTGGCCTTCATAACGAGAGGATTTAATTACAGGAGCAAGGAAGTCCTTCTGCAATTGTACGGGGCCCGGGTGAGACCACATCTGGAGTATTGTGTGCAGTTTTTAATTCCTAATTCGAGGGAGGACGTCCTTGCTATTGAGGTAGTGCAGCATAGGTTCACCAGGTTAATCCCCGGGATGGCGGGACTGTCATATGAGGAAAGATTGGAAAGACTGGGCTTGTATTCACTGGAGTTTAGAAGGATGAGAGGGGATCTTATAGAGACGTATAAAATTATAAAAGGACTGGACAAGCTAGATGCAGGAAAAATGTTCCCAATGTTGGGCAAGTCCAGAACCAGGGGCCACACAGTCTAAGAATAAAGGGGAGGCCATTTAAAACTGAGGTGAGAAACAAAAATTTCACCCAGAGAGTTGTGAATTTGTGGAATTCCCTGCCACAGAGGGCAGTGGAGGCCAATTCACTGGATGAATTTAAGAGAGAGTTAGATAGAGCTCTAGGGACTAGCGGAATCAAGGGAATGAGGAAAGATTGAAAAGACTAGGCTTGTATTCACTGGAGTTTAGAAGGACGAGAGGGTATCTTATAGAGACGTATAAAGGAGGATCTTATAGAGACGTATATCTGTGGAATTCTCTGCCTCAGAAGGCAGTGGAGGCCAATTCTCTGAATGCATTCAAGAAAGAGCTAGATAGAGCTCTTAAGGATAGCGGAGTCAGGGGGTATGGGGAGAAGGCAGGAACGGGGTACTGATTGTGAATGATCAGCCATGATCACATTGAATGGTGGTGCTGGCTCGAAGGGCCAAAAGGCCTCCTCCTGCACCTATTGTCTATTGTCTATTGTCTATATGGGGAGAAGGCAGGCACGGGGTACTGATTGTGGATGATCAGCTGCGATCACAGTGAATGGCGGTGCTGGCTCGAAGGGCTGAATGGCCTCCTCCTGCACCTGTTCTCCATGTTTCTATGTATCCGTACTAAGGTTTGTGATGGCGTTTATGTTTTGCCAGGGCCGAGGGTGAGGGGTGAGACCGACGACGTGATTGGACGGCGTGCGATGGGACGTGGGGGACGCGGGACGACGCGCTGAGCTGGCGGGAGGGAGGTCCGGTGGAGATGTGAACGTGCGCGGGCAGGCGCGCGTGTGGAGGATGGAGAACTTCTCGTCGGCCTCCCCCCCCGTGCCGGGGAACGGCAGCGGCGGTGGCGGCGGCTGCACCTACCAGGAGAAGTTCAAGAACATCCTGCTGCCCGTCACGTACACAGTGGTGCTGGTGATGGGCGCCTCCTTGAACCTGGCGGTGATGGTCCACATGTGGTGGTCGGCCAGGCCGCTGACCAAGAGCGCCATCTACATGCTGAACCTGGCCACTGCCGACGCCCTTTACGTCTGCTCCCTGCCCCTGCTGATCTACAACTACATCCACATGGACTACTGGCCCTTCGGCCGGCTGGCGTGCAAGGCCGTGCGCTTCCTGTTCTACGCCAACCTTCACGGCAGCGTCCTCTTCCTCACGTGCATCAGCCTCCAGCGCTACGCGGGCATCTGCCACCCGCTCAGCCCCTGGCACAGGAGGCGGGGACCGCGCTTCGCCTGGACGGTCTGCGGCTTGGTCTGGGCCTTCGTGCTGGTGGTGTGCGCGCCCACCTGGGTCTTCGCCACCACGGGCGTGCAGAGGAACCGCACCGTCTGTTACGACCTGAGCAACCCAGAGTCCTCTGGCCGCTACTTCCCGTACGGCATGGTGCTGACGGTGGCGGGCTTCGTCGTGCCCTTCCTCGGCCTGCTGGCCTGCGACTGCGCCATGATGGCGGCCCTGGGACGGACCGACTGGCGCCTGGGCCCGGCCAACTGGCGGCGGAGGGTCAGGGCCATCAAGATGGTGGCCGTGGTGGCCGTCGTCTTCGTGGTCAGCTTCGTGCCCTTCCACATTACCAAGACCATGTACCTGGCAGTCCGAGCCCGCCCATCCATCCCCTGCCACACCCTCCAGACCTTCGCCCAGGCCTACAAGTCCACCAGGCCGCTGGCTAGCATGAACAGCGTGCTGGACCCCATCCTCTTCTACCTCACCCGCAAGGACGTCAGGCTGGGCGCCAGGGCCCTGGCCCAGATGGTCAACTCCAATCAGAAGGCGAAGGTTGTCCGGCGGGGCACACCGTGACGGCTGGTGCTTGGACAGTGCGCGGTGGACTCTCCGTGGTCCCACTGGATAGGGGTGCCAACGAACCGTGCGGCCAAACCCTGCACCAGCTCCATCCTCAAGTCCCCAGGCTCCATCTCCAACTGTGGTGGGCCCCATCGTGGACGTTGACAGCGTGGACCACAGGAAGGAGGTAGAAGACAATAGGCAATAGGTACAGGAGCAGGCCATTCGGCCCTTCGAGCCAGCACCGCCATTCACCGTGATCATGGCTGATCAAGTCGGAGATGCGTTTTTTTTCTCCGTGTCGTATCTCCGTCCCCACTGCGGCCGAATAACGAGGAGTTGGCGGCCATTCCTGGAGACCGGACCCGCGCTTCACGCCGCGGGCACGGCGCGGACTGTAACATCGCGAAGCTGCGATCCTGTGCCGGGGATCGACTGCGGAGAGCTCCAACCGCGGGGCCTGTGGACGTTAACACCGTGAAGCCCGCGGTCTCTGGTGAGAAGAGGCCGATTCGGGAGCTCCGTGCCGCGGAGAGAGTTTCAACCGCCCCGACGCGGGGAGTTTCGATCCCCCGACGCGAGGGCCTCGGACAGTCGGCAGCGGCGACTGTGGACGGTTCAACAGCCCCGACCGCGGGTGAACAAAGAGGAAGATGGTTGAACTTTATTACCTTCCATCACAGTGAGGAATGTGGAATCCGCTGTGGTGGATGTTTGTGTTACATTTCACTTTATGTGGCTGTGTGTCTAGTTGCTTTTCACTTAGTGTGGCTGTATGGTAACTCAAATTTCACTGGGCCTTAATTGGTACACGTGACAATAAATTGATATAGACAATAGATAATAGACAATAAGTGCAGGAGTAGACCATTCGGCCCTTCGAGCCAGCACCACCATTCAATGTGATCATGGCTGATCATCAACAATCAATACCCCGTTCCTGCCTTCTCCCCATACCCCCTGACTCCGCTATCCTTAAGAGTTCTATCTAACTCTCTCTCTGAAAGCATCCAGAGAATTGGCCTCCACTGCCTTCTGAGGCAGAGAATTCCACAGATTTACAACTCTCTGGGTGAAAAGGTTTTTCCTCATCTCCGTTCGAAATGGCCTACCCCTTATTCTTAAACTGTGGCCCCTGGTTCTGGACTTCTCCAACATTGGGAACATGTTTTCTGCCTCTAGCGTGTCCAATCCCTTAATAATCTTATACGTTTCAATAAGATCTCCTCTCATCCTTCTAAATTCCAGTGTATACAAGCCTAGTCGCTCCAGTCTTTCAACATACGACAGTCCCGCCATCCCGGGAATTAACCTGGTGAACCTACGCTGCACGCCCTCAATAGCAAGAATGTCCTTCCTCAAAATTCTAAATTGTCCTCACACTCCAAAAGACGTGCAGGTTTGTAGGTTAATTGGCTTGGTGTAAATGTAAAAATCGTCCCTAGTGGGTGTAGGATGGTGTTAGTGTGCGGGGATCGCTGGGCGGCGCGGACCCGGTGGGCCGAAAGGGCCTGTTTCCGCGCTGTATCTCTAAACCAAACTTAAACTAAACTCCGTCCTCAGTGTTCCCAGAGTCCATCGACCACTGTGACAGGGTGGACCACAGGAAGGAGGGAGAAAAACTTAGTGACATGGTGTCAGGACAACCAGCTCTCCCTCAATGTCAACTGGGCGATGGACTTCAGGAAGAGTGGTGGAGTACAAGCTCCCCAATCAGCATCCATGGTGCCAAAGTGGAGATGGTTGAGAGCTTCAAGCTCCTTGGTGTTAATATGAGCCACGATCTGTCGTGGAGCGACCCCGCTGATGCGACACGTGTCGGAGATTACGGGGAGAGGGCATGAGGGTGGGGTTCGAGGGGACAGACAGATCATCGCTTTGATTGAATGGTTGGATGGGCTGAATGGCCTAATTCTACTCCAATTCCTCATGACCTTATGACATCCAAGAAGGGGAAAGGAATCCGAGGGGTAGCTTTTCCCACACAGAGGGTGGTGGGTGTATGGAACGAGCTGCCACAGGAGGTAGTTGAGGCTGGGACTATCCCGTCGTTTAAGAAACAGTTGGACAGGTACATGGATTGGACAGGTTTGGAGGGATATGGACCAAGCGCAGTCAGGTGGGAGTAGTGTAGCTGGGACATTGTTGGCCGGTGTGGGCGAGTTGGGCCGAAGGGCCTGTTTCCGCCCTGTATCACTCTACGAATCTATCTATCTAAGACAAGCCAACGCGACCTCAGGAGACAGGGAGAATTCGGGCATGTCTCCAATGGTGTTCACAAACTTCTACAGGTGTATCACGTTGGGTTGCCTGTTCCGGGCAACAGCTCGGCCCAAGACCATGAGAAATGACAAAGAGTTGTAGCCGCGGCCATCACGCAAAGCAGCTTCCCACCACTGACTCCCCCTACACTTCACCCTGCCAGGGAAACACAGCTCTGAAGAAGGGTCTCGACCCAAAACGTCATCCAAGTCTGAAGAAGGGTCTCGACCCAAAACGTCGCCCATTCCTTCTCTCCAGAGACGCTGCCTGTCCCGCTGAGTTACTCCAGCATTTTGCGCGTCTGTCCTCAGTTTAACCCAGCACCTGCAGTTCCTTCCTACAACACAATGAAAGAGTTGTCCCACCCCGGTCATTCCTTCTTCTCCCGGCAGAAGGTACAGAAACTTGAAAACGTCCACCACCAGACTCACGAACAGCTCAGAAACATAGAAACATAGGTGCAGGAGGAGGCCATTTGGCCCTTCGAGCCAGCACCGCCATTCATTGTGATCATGGCTGATCATCCACAATCAGTCACCCATTCCTTCTCTCCTGAGATGCTGCCTGACCTGCTGAGTTACTCCAGCATTTTGTGAATAAATACCTTCGATTTGTACCAGCATCTGCAGTTATTTTCTTATACTTTCACTGTACCTCGGTACAAGTGACAATAAGAAACCTAAACTTGGACTCAAGTCAAGTCAAGTCAAGTCTATTTGTCACATACACATACACGCTGTGCAGTGAAATGAAAGTGGCAACGCCTGCGGATTGTGCAAAAAAAAGAATTACAGTTACAGCATATAAATTAAAGTCAATACAGAGAAGACAAAATTTAGTCCCTGGAGATATAATAGTTAACAGTCCTGATGGCCTGTGGGAAGAAACTCCGTCTCATCCTCTCCGTTTTCACAGCGTGACAGCGGAGGCGTTTGCCTGACCGTAGCAGCTGGAACAGTCCGTTGCTGGGGTGGTAGGGGTCCCCCATAATGTTGCTGGCTCTGGATCTGCACCTCCTGATGTATAGGTCCTGCAGGGGGGCGAGTGTAGTTCCCATGGTGTGTTCAGCCGAACGCACTACTCTCTGCAGGGCCATCCTGTCCTGGGCAGAGCTGTTCCCAAACCAGACTGTGATGTTGCCGGACAGGATGCTCTCTACAGCCCCAGAGTAGAAGCAATGAAGGATCCTCAGAGAGACTCTGAATTTCCTCAGCTGTCTGAGGTGGTAAAGGCGCTGCCTTGCCTTACCCACCAGTGCGGCAACGTGTGTTGTCCATGTCACATCCTCTTTGATGTGGACTCCCAGGTATTTAAAGCTGCTCACCCTATCCACAGTAGCCTAAACCTGAACCTGGTTGGTGGCAACGTCTACAGAGGGCGCATGGAGCAAGGGGCAAAGTCCCAGCAAGGTACAGGTTATCCATCCGCGATGTGGAGAAGCCAGCAAATTTGGGGCCCCTATATCTGAGGAAGGACGTGCAGGCTCTGGAGAGGGTCCAGAGGAGGTTTACAAGAACGATCCCAGGAATGAGTGGGTTAACGTACGATGAGCGTTTGTGGGCACTGGGCCTGTACTCGATGGAGTTTAGAAGGACGAGGGGGGACCTCATTGAAACGTACAGAATAGTGAGCGGCCTGGATAGAGTGGATGTGGAGAGGGTGTTTCCACTAGTGGGAGAGTCTAGGACCAGAGGGCACAGCCTCAGAATTAAAGGACTCTCCTTTCGGAGGGAGATGAGGAGGAATTTCTTCAGTCAGAGGGCGGTGAATCTGTGGAATTCATTGCCACAGACGGCTGTGGAGGCCACAAGTCAGTGGATATTTTAAGGCAGAGATAGATAGATTCTTGATCAGTGCGGGTGTCAGGGGTTATGGGGAGAAGGCAGGAGAATGGGGTTAGGAGGGAGAGATAGATCAGCCGTCTTCTCCTGACAATGTTTGGTGCTCTCTGCTGGTGAAGGAAGGGACTGCAGATACTAGTTTACACAGAATGTTGCAGCAACTAACGCCAGGGGTCCCCGGTGATGTTCCTGGTCGAGACTAGTGTTGCCAACTATCTCTCTCCCAAATAAGGGACAAGATGACGTCACCACCCGTGACCTCACCCAGCCAGCGGCCACGTGCTGCCGCTCCACCAATGGCGGCCACCCAGACCGGGAGGCGGGTTGTTACGCAACCTCCGTTAGGCAGCGCCCAGGCCTACGCTGTCTGGACCTACACTGTCCGGGCCTACGCTGTGTTGACCTACAGCGTCCGGGCCTACAGGGTTCGGGCCTACAGTGTCTGGGCCTACAGATTCCGGGCCTACAGATTCCGGGCCTACAGCATCTGGGCCTACAGCGTCCGGGCCTACGCTGTCCGGGCCTACGCTGTCCGGGCCTACAGCGTCCGGGCCTACAGCGTCTGGGCCTAATACGGGACAAGCGCGAACCCGTACGGGACAAACCAATTTAGCCCAATATACGGGATGTCCCGGGTAATACTAGCTCATCCCAATATATTGCCCCTTGGCAATCCTAGTCGAGACTGAGCTCAGACTGAAGGAGTTTGTTCTCACTCGGCAGGATAAACTGAACCCCCCTTTTATTTTCCAATATAATTGAATCAATTATTTACAGTAATATTTCGTACAGTAAAACATAAATAAATTTAAAAAACGCACACCATAATACAGGTCTAACAAATATACTAAATAAACTCCTATACAACGATGTCACCATCCTTATTGAGGATGCATTCTACGCCACGCGGTGCCCAACGGTCCCGGCAACCACCCAGGGCGCCCATGGACAGCACGTACTCCCTCCAGTATAGAATAGAATAGAATAGAATAGAATTCCTTTATTGTCATTGTAACAGGTACAACAAAATTAAAATAGCAATCCTGACAGTGCATAACACACGAGAAATAAAACATATAAACATAGCACAAAAAGTAAGGAAATTTGTGTTTGGTAGATTATTTCTTTGTTGTAACAATGCTTCTTGGCAATAAATCTTATACCGTTGGAAAGCCTGTTTATTTCCCTTTTAAATGGTGCCACATTTGTAAGGAACGTGCATTTGTGGGATGAGCAGCAGAGCTGAGTATATGGGTTGCGCCCATGAAAAATTTGCCAAATCTTCTCTGCCAATGCCAAACAGCTTATTCTGCCATTGACTCTTGTTCGGTGTTGTTTGGTGGATTGGATGATTGAAGTCTGAAGAAACAAGACATATTGGCAATTTAACAATTTATTCATTTAATAAACAGGAGCCTCAGTAGCGTGTGGAAGAACCATACACAGCCACAACAGCCTGGCACCTCCTCCTCCTCATGCTGGTCACCAGCCTGGTCACACACTGTTGTGGGATGGCATCCCATTCTTCAACCAGCATTTGTCGCAAGTCAGTGCGAACTCTGGCACGAACGGCACGCCCAAGCTGATCCCACAAGTGTTCAATGGGGTTGAGGTCAGGACTGCTGGCAGGCCATTCCATCCTCTCCACTCCCAAATTCTGGAGGTAGTCTCTGAGAAACCCTGCTCTGTGGGGGCGAGCATTGTCATCTTGGAGGATAAAGTTCGGTCCCAGACTGTGGAGATATGGGATTGCCACTGGTTGCAGAATCTCATCTCGATATCTCTCTGCATTGAGATTGCCTCCAATGATGACAAGCCTCGTTTTTCCAGTGAGGGAGATGCCGCCCCACACCATCACACTGCCTCCACCAAAAGATGTTACTCTATCGGTGCAGCAATCAGCATAGCGTTCTCCGCGTCTTCTCCACACTTTGACCCTATGATCCAACTGCCGTAGGCAGAATCTGGACTCATCGCTGAACATAACGTTCCTCCACATGTTCAGGTTCCAGTGCACGTGTTGCCGACACCAGCGCAAACGGGCCTGACGGTGAAGGGCAGTCATGGCAGGCCTCCTGGCAGCCCTATGAGACCGGAGATCAGACAATGTCGGCCCGGACACTGTAGGCCCGGGCACCACCTAACAGAGATTACGTAGCAACCCGCCTCCCGGCCCGGGCGGCCGCCGTTGGTGGAGCGGGAGCACGTGGCAGCCGGCTGGGTGAGGTCACGTGGGGCGCGGGACGGTGACGTCACCTTTTGTCCCTTATATGGGAGTGAGGTAGTTTGCAACCTCTACTCCAGTACAACCTGGACGCGGGCATAACCCCGTAAAAGGGGCAGGCAGCCAGCTCGGACCCGCTGGATGTGACGTGACGGGGTGGTCGGTAGTTCACGGGGTTTCTGCGTGCGTGGTTTCCATTCCCCTCATGATTTTGTACAGCTCGGTACAGCTCTGTTACGCGGCACGACAATGTTTGGTGCTCTCTCTGGTGGTGAAGGAAGGGACTGCAGATGCTAGTTTACACCGGTCTTTCCAGGTGAGACACAGGTTCACCTGCACCTCCTCCAACCTCATCTATTGCATCCGCTGCTCTAGATAGCAACTTATTTACATCGGCGAAACCAAGCGCAGGCTCGGCGATCGCTTCGCTCAACACCTGCGCTCGTTCCGCATTGACCAAACTGATCTCCCGGTGGCCGAGCACTTCAAGTCCCCCTCCCATTCCCAGTCTGACCTTTCTGCCATGGGCCTCCTCCAGTGCCATAGTGAGGCCCACTGGAAATTAGAGGAACAGCACCTCATATTTCGCTTGGGCAGCTTGCAGCCCAGTGGTATGAACATTGACTTCTCCCACTTTAGATAGTTCCTCTGTCCCTCTCTTCCCCTCCTCCTTCCCAGATCTCCCTCTAACTTCCTGTCTCCACCTATATCCTTCCTTTGTCCCACCCCCTGACGTCAGTCTGAAGAAGGGTCTCGACCCGAAACGTCACCCATTCCTTCCCTCCTGAGATGCTGCCTGACCTGCTGAGTTACTCCAGCATTTTGTGAATAAATACCTTCGATTTGTACCAGCATCTGCAGTTATTTTCTTACACTAGTTTGCACCGGTCGGACACAAAATATTGCATTGACTAACGCCAGGGGTCCCTGGTGATGTTTCTGGTCGAGACTAGTGTTGCCAACTATCTCACTCCCAAATAAGGGACAAGGTCCCTTACAGCGGTAGAGTTGCTGCCTCACGGCGCCAGAGACCCCGGCTCCATCCTGACCACGGGTGCTGTCTGTATGGAGTTTGCACGTTCTCCCCGTGACTGCGCAAGTTTTCTCCGGGTGCTCTGTCTGAAGAAGGGTCTCGACCCGAGACATCGCCCATCCCTTCTCTCCAGAGATGCTGCCTGTCCCGCTGTGTTACTCCAGCATTTTGTGTGTCTCCTTTGTAGTGAGCTCAACACAAAACACCTTCAACATGGGAAGTTCTTCAGTAACAGTGGAATCAGTATGCCAGTGAGAGAGAATCCCTTGAATCTGCCTATCCAGTGAAATAACTTGAGGTGCAGTCGATATAGACAAACATAGACATCGAAAATAAGTGCAGGAGGAGGCCATTTGGCCCTTCTAGACAGCACCGCCATTCATTGTGATCGTGGCTGATCATCCACAATCAGTAACCCGTGCCTGCCTTCTCCCCATATCCCTTGATTCCACTAGCCCCTAGAACTCTATCTAACTATCTTTTAAATTCATCCAGTGAATTGGCCTCCACTGCCCTCTGTGGCAGAGAATTCCACAAATTCACAACTCTCTGGGTGACAATAGGCAATAGGTGCAGGAGTAGGCCATTCGGCCCTTCGAGCCAGCATCACCATTCAATGTGATCATGGCTGATCATTCTCAATCAGTACCCCGTTCCTGCCTTCTCCCCATACGCCCTGACTCCGCTATCATTAAGAGCTCTATCTAGCTCTCTCTTGAATGGATTCAGAGAATTGGCCTCCACTGCCTTCTGAGGCAGAGAATTCCACAGATTTACAACTCTCTGACTGAAAAAGTTTTTCCTCATCTCAGTTCTAAATGGCCAACCCCTTATTCTTAAACTGTGGCCCCTTGTTCTGGACTCCCCCAACATTGGGAACATGTTTCCTGCATCTAGCTTGTCCAGTTTTTTTATAATTTTATATGTTTCTATAAGATCCCATCACATCCTTCTAAACCCCAGTGAATACAAGCCCAGTCTTTCCAATCTTTCCTCATGATATTATTGTAGTCATTACTGTAAAACACAGGAAACTCCCAGAGAGGGGAGATAGCAAACGTAAACTCAGTTTAGACTTGAGAGATACAGCACGGAAACAGGCCCTTCGGCCCACCGAGTCTGCACAGACCAGCAATCCCCGCACACGCGAGGTAGGAAATTTAATCCCAGTTTTGACTGAGGCTAATTCACAGTTTCCAAAGTGGTGGTTGTTTTTCATACAATGGCTATCAACTAAAAGGTAGTAAGTAACAAGAAGCTGTAAACTACATTTTCCGATGTAGTTCATCACTCTGCATCAATTCACTGGATGAATTTAAGAGAGAGTTAGATAGAGCTCTAGGGGCTAGCGGAATCAAGGGATATGGGGAGAAGGCAGGCATGGGTTACTGATTGTGGATGATCAGCCATGATCACAATGAATGGCGGTGCTGGCTTGAAGGGCCAAATGGCCTCCTCCTGCACCTATTTTCTATGTTTCTATGTTTGCATCTATTTGAATTGTTGGTTGGATTTTAGCACCTTGTACGTATTTCAAGACGTATGAAAATGAGTGCTTGAACAGGCCCTTCGGCCCACCGAGTCCATGCCGACCAGCGATCCCCGCACACTAGCACTGTCCTACACACACTAGGGACAATTATATTTGACACCAAGCCAATTAACCTACAAACCTCTTCGTCTTTGGAGCGCGGGAGGAAACCAGAGCTCCCGGAGAAAACCCACGCAGGTCACGGGGAGGAACGTACAAACTCCGTACAGATTAGGTTTGCCAAGTATCTCACTCCCAAATGAGGGACAAGGTGATGTCACCGCCCCGCGCCCCACGTGACCTCACCCAGCCAGCGGCCACGTGCTCCCGCTCCACCAATGGCGGCCGCCCGGGCCGGGAGGAAGGTTGCTACGCAACCTCCGTTAGGTGGCGTCCAAGCCTACAGTGTCCAGGCCTAGTGTCCAGGCCTACACTGTCTGGGATTACACTGTTTGAGCCTACACTGCCCGAGCCTAATACGGGACAAGGGCGGTCCCGTACGGGACAAACCAATTTAGCACAAAATACGGAATGTTCCGGCTAATGTCCCGGGACAGTTGGCAACCCTACCTCTCATCCTCCTGCGCTCCAAGGAATAGAGTCCCAGCCTACTCAACCTCTCCCTGTAGCTCGGGCCCTCGAGTCCTGGCAACGTCCTCGTAAATCCTTTCTGTACCCTGTCCAGCTTGACAACATTTTTCCTATAACAGGGTGTCCAAAACTTAACACGATTCTCCAAATGTGGCCTCACCATTTTATTGGCCAAGTATGTACACATACAAGGAATGTGCCTTGGTGCTCCACTCGCAAGTAACAACACGAACATACAGTAAACAATTACGAATAAAGCATAAAACATTAAAAATAAAACATAGTTTAAACATGTGAATGAAATACAATACCAGAGCAAAAGGAGGCTACAGACTTTTGGTTGTTGAGTAGAGCTGCTGCTGGTGGAACAAAAGCTGTTTTTATGTCCGGCTGTGGCTGCTTTGACAGTCCGGAGTCGCCTTCCAGAGGGAAGTGCTTCGAAGAGTTTGTGGCCAGGGTGAGAGGGGTCAGAGATGATCTTGCCCGCTCGCTTCCTGGCCCTTGCAGTGTACAGTTCGTCAATGGGGGGGGGAAGGTTGCAGCCAACAACCTTCTCGGCTGTGCGAACGATTCGTTGCAGCCTCCGGATGTCGTGCTTGGTGGCTGAGCCAAACCAGACCATGATGGAGAAGGTGAGGACGGACTCTACGATGGCAGTATAGAATTGGACCATCATTGCCTGTGGCAGATTGTGTTTCCTCAGCTGCCGTGGGAAGTACATCCTCTGTTGGGCCTACTTACACAGCTATGACGTGCCCTCCCAACTTCTAAACTCAACACTCTGACTAAAGGCGGCTAATATTCAATGTTCCAGGTTCAATAGGCCAAAGACAGCATATTTTTTCCCCTACTGCTGTTTGGACATATCGAAAGTATAAGATTATTAAGGGGTTGGGCACGTTAGAGGCAGGAAACATGTTCCCAATGTTGGGGGAGTCCAGAACCAGGGGCCACACAGTTTAAGAATAAGGGGTGGGCCATTTTGAAAGGAGATGAGGAAAAACTTTTTCAGTCAGAGAGTTGTGAATCTGTGGAATTCTCTGCCTCAGAAGGCAGTGGAGGCCAATTCTCTGAATGCATTCAAGAGAGAGCTAGATAGAGCTCTTAAGGATAGCGGAGTCAGGGGGTATGGGGGAGAAGGCAGGAACGGGGTACTGATTGAGAATGATCAGCCATGATCACAATGAATGGCGGTGCTGGCTCGAAGGGCCGAATGGCCTCCTCCTGCACCTATTGTCTATTGACTTTTTCTCGTATGAATAACCAGATGACACAAGCTTTGTTTTTTTTTAAACAAAAGGATTTATTTGACTCCACATGTGTGTACAAAAGTGTTTACTGAATTTGCACTAGAGTTGTGGAGGGTAGAGGGGAGAGGGGATGGTGGGGGGGGAGGGTAGAGGGGAGAGGGGATGGTGGGGGGGGGGAGGGTAGAGGGGAGAGGGGATGGTGGGGGGGGGGGGGGGAGGGTAGAGGGGAGAGGGGATGGTGGGGGGGGAGGGTAGTTAAGTGGTTTGTTCAAATTACAATAGAATATCATCAGATTGAATGGGTCATTCGGCCTGTACTTGAAACATTAGAAATTCATTAATACTTCATTGTAAAAATAGAACAAGTGGGCATACATACAGTGTGGCTTTTGTTTAGCCGGGTGTAAACAATTCCTTGTTAAACTTACATCAAAGGCAAAATGATAATGAGAGAGAAAAGGTGTATTAATTAATTGGGAGATACAGCAGGGAAAACGGGCCCTTCATTGCCCGGTGGCCCACCGAGTCCACGCCGAACAATGATCGCACGTTCGCACTAGTCCTACGTGATCCCACTTTCTCATCCACTCCCTACGCACAAGGAGTGATTCACAGAGGGGCCGATTAACCTGCTACAAACCCGCACGTCATATGTTGAAAGACTGGAGCGACCAGCCATGATCACATTGAATGTTGGAATGTTGTCGTATGTTGAAATACTGGAGCGACCAGGCTTGTATACACTGGAATTTGGAAGGATGAGAGGGGATCTTATCGAAACGTATAAGATTATTAAGGGGTTGGACACGTTAAAGGCAGGAAACATGTTCCCAATGTTGGGGGAGTCCACAACCAGGGGCCACACAGTTTAAGAATAAGGGGTATGCCATTTAGAACGGAGGATGAGGAAAAACTTTTTCAGTCAGAGGGTTGTGAATCTGTGGAATTCTCGACCTCAGAAGGCAGTGGAGGCCAGTTCTCTGAATGCATTCAAGAGAGAGCTGGATAGAGCTCTTCATGATAGCGGAGTCAGGGGGTATGGGGAGAAGGCAGGAACGGAGTACTGATTGTGGATGATCAGCCATGATCACATTGAATGGCGGTGCTGGCTCGAAGGGCCGAATGGCCTCCTCCTGCACCTATCTTATCGAAACGTATAAGATTATTAAGGATCTTATCGAAACGTATAAGATTATTAAGGATCTTATCGAAACGTATAAGATTATTAAGGATCTTATCGAAACGTATAAGATTATTAAGGGGTTGGACACGTTAGAGGCAGGAAACATGTTCCCAATGTTCCCAATGGCCACAGTTTAAGAATAAGGGGTAGGCCATTTAGAACGGAGATGAGGAAAGACTTTTTCAGTCAGAGGGTTGTGAATCTGTGGAATTCTCTGCCTCAGAAGGCAGCAGAGGCCAATTCTCTGAATGCATTCAAGAGAGAGCTAGATAGAGCTCTTAAGGATAGCGGAGTCAGGGGGTATGGGGAGAAGGCAGGAACGGGGCACTGATTGAGAATGATCAGCCATGATCACATTGAATGTTGGAATGTTGTCGTATGTTGAAAGGCTGGAGCAATTAGGCTTGTATACACTGGAATTTAGAAGGATGAGGGGGGATCTTATTGAAACATATAAGATAATTAGGGGATTGGACACATTAGAGGCAGGAAACATGTTCCCAATGTTGGGGGAGTCCAGAACAAGGGGCCACAGTTTAAGAATAAGGGGTAGGCCATTTAGAACGGATATGAGGAAGAACTTTTTCAGTCAGAGAGTGGTGAAGGTGTGGAATTCTCTGCCTCAGAAGGCAGTGGAGGCCAGTTCGTTGGATGCTTTCAAGAGAGAGCTGGATAGAGCTCTTAAGGATAGCGGAGTGAGGGGGTATGGGGAGAAGGCAGGAACGGGGTACTGATTGAGAGTGATCAGCCATGATCGCATTGAATGGCGGTGCTGGCTCGAAGGGCTGAATGGCCTACTCCTGCACCTGTTGTCTATTGTCTATTGAATGATGGCGCTGGCTCGAAGGGCCGAATGGCCTCCTCCTGCACCTATTGTCTATAAAGTGCTCCCCATCCCTCTCCCGAAAAACACTTTGTCCTCCTCTCTCAAAGAGTCAAATTACCGAAAATAATTAAGGTGCAAAAACAAAAGGACTCATTTCTTTGGCCTTTCTTCCTCTCGTTAAGAGAGTTGTTGGTCGAGAATATTGCATTGCTCTGTGCATTTAAAGCATATCGGGACAAGCCCCTATCATGGGCAACCTGATTCAAGAATCAGAGGGAATGTACACACTCGATATATATTTTCATTACAAAAACTAACGACAAACTAGATTACCCGTGAAAGGACGCGATCATTTGTATTCCTCTTTAAAGTCGTTGACTTGAAGAATTAAAAATATTTCCCAACAGAAAAATACATTTCCTTTGGCAATTAAACAAAATACTGCTGGCTGGCTTGTGTTCAGTAGTGTGTGTTGGTGGCAGGTAACCACTGGGAGTTTGTTGTGAGAAGTGAGAATTGCACTTATGTTTTGGATTGGGGAGGGAGAGGAGGGGCATAGAGATGAAAGGGAGGGGGTAGAGATGGGGAGAGAGGGGAAAGAGAGAGGGGGAGAGGGGAAAGAGAGAGGGGGAGAGGGGAGAAGGGAGGGGGGGAGAGAGGGGAAAGGGAGGGGAGAGAGAGGGAAAGGGGGGAGAGAGGGAAAGGGAGGGGAGAGAGGGGAGGGGGAGAGGGGAAAGGGAGGGGGAGAGGGGAAAGGGAGAGAGGGAGGGGGAGAGAGGGAGGGGGAGAGAGGGAGGGGGAGAGAGGGAGGGGGAGAGAGGGAGGGGGAGAGAGGGAGGGGGAGAGAGGGAGGGGGAGAGAGGGAGGGGGAGAGAGGGAGGGGGAGAGAGGGAGGGGGAGAGAGGGAGGGGGTGAGAGGGAGGGGGTGAGAGGGAGGGGGAGAGAGGGAGGGGGAGAGAGGGAGGGGGAGAGAGGGAGGGGAGAGAGGGAGGGGAGAGAGGGAGGGGGAGAGAGGGAGGGGGAGAGAGGGAGGGGGAGAGAGGGAGGGGGAGAGAGGGAGGGGGAGAGAGGGAGGGGGAGAGAGGGAGGGGGAGAGAGGGAGGGGGAGAGAGGGAGGGGGAGAGAGGGAGGGGGAGAGAGGGAGGGGGAGGGAGGGAGGGGGAGGGAGGGAGGGGGAGAGAGGGAGGGGGAGAGAGGGAGGGGGAGAGAGGGAGGGGGAGAGAGGGAGGGGGAGAGAGGGAGGGGGAGAGAGGGGGTTGGTTTTTTAGCAAGTGCGATCTAAGGAGGCCATATTTCAAATAACCTCTAAACTGTGGGACTCACAATAGCCAAATTTAGTCTTATACTTATTGAACAAGTTGACAAGAGAATGCTTGTAGGCTTCATGGTAGTGATCAATTTCTGCACGGCTTGGATTCTCGATTTTTGGCACCGATATTGGTTCTCCAACTGCAAGTAAAGCGAGAATGTAAGCGTTAAAGATATTTAGTTCATGAGTCAGAGGAGCAGAATTAGAACGCTCGGCCCATCAAATCTACTCCGCCATTTGTCCCGCCCCCCTGACATCAGTCTGAAGAAGGATCTCGGGCCTGAAACGTCACCCATTCCTTCTCTCCTGAGATGCTGCCTGACCCGCTGAGTTACTCCAGCATTTTGTGAATAAATACCTTCGATTTGTACCAGCATCTGCAGTTATTTTCTTATACTATCTTTCTATCTCGATCGAGATTGAGCGACTGGGCTTGTATACACTGGAATTTAGAAGGATGAGAGGGGATCTTATCGAAACATCTAAGATTATTAAGGGGTTGGACACGTTAGAGGCAGGAAACATGTTCCCAATGTTGGGGGAGTCCAGAACAAGGGGCCACAGTTTAAGAATAAGGGGTAGGCCATTTAGAACGGAGATGAGGAAAAACTTTTTCACGCAACTCTCCCACACACCCTGTGGTTCGCTTGGGCAGCTTATACCCCAGCGCTATGAATCTTGACTTCTCTAACTTTAATTAACCCTTGCTTTCCGTCTCTCCCTTCCCAGTTCTCCCACCAGTCCGACTCTCCCCCTAATTACATTATATCTCTGTGTTCTTCGTTGTTACCTTCTTCTAGTTAACAATGATCCAGAAACATAGAAACATAGAAAATAGGTGCAGGAGTAGGCCATTCGGCCCATCGAGCCAGCACCACCATTCAATATGATCATGGCTGATCATCCACAATCAGTGCCCCGTTCCTGCTTTCTCCCCATACCCCTTGATTCCGTTAGCCCTAAGAGCTCTATCCAGCTCTCTCTTGAAAACATCCAGTGAATTGGCCTCCACTGCCTTCTGTGGCAGAGAATTCCACAGATTCACAACTCTCTGGGTGAAAAGGATCTCAGTCCTAAACGGCCCACCCCTTATTCTTAAAATCTATTCTACATTTTCCTTGTGCTCCAGCCACCCCTTTGATGTCCCATTTTGACACCTTACACTTCCTTATCTCTGTGCCTCCTGCTCCTAGGGGTTGCCAACTGTCTCACTCCCAAATAAAGGACAAAAGGTGACGTCACCGCCCCGCGCCCCACGTGACCTCACCCAGCCAGCGGCCACGGGCTCCCGCTCCACCAATGGCGGCCGCCCGGGCCGGGAGGCGGGTTGCTACGCAACCTCCGTCAGGCGAAACCCGGGCCTCCGGGCCTACACTGTCCGGGCCTACAGCGTCCGGGCCTACAGCGTCCGGGCCTACAGCGTCCGGGCCTACAGCGTCCGGGCCTACAGCGTCCGGGCCTACACTGTCCAGGCCTACACTGTCCGGGCCTACAGAGGCGTCCGGGCCTACAGCGCCCACCCTTGCCTAATTTGGGACAAGGGCAGTCACGTACGGGACAAACCAATTTAGCCCAATATACGGGATGTCCCGGCTAATACGGGACAGTTGGCAACCCGAGCTGCTCCTGACTCTCAGTGTGAAGAAAGGTCTCGACCCGAAACGTTGTCCATTCCTTCTCTCCAGAGATGCTGCCTGTCCCGCTGAGTTACTCCAGCTTTTTTGTGCCCATCTCCAGTAGCCCAATCCAGAGGTTTGGGTATAAATGACAATGGGGGGGGGGGGGGAAACTGACGTACCCACTGTGTTGATGGGCTTTGCGTGAGGAATCAGGCCCCAGGATTCACTGGAGAACAGACTGCGGCCCTTGATGAGGCAGGGAGCGAATCCGATCAGCTTCTGGAACTTTCTCTGCCCGGCCCGCAGCCAGCTTCCCTCCTCGAAGATAACTTGCCGATAAACCTCGTTCTCCCCGAAGGCGTAAACGGGCACCAGGTCGGCTCTGCGGAGACGGAGAGGGATAAATCAGAGGCTCCAGAACGTCTGCCTGGATTGGAGTGTGTTAGCAGGAGGGAGAGGTCAGTCAGGGATGGGTCCCTGTTCCTGTGCTGTGTACATACATGTGTTGTATGTTAACCGCCGGACCCAATCTGTGAGAACATGTGCCAACAATCATTTTTTAGTTTGGTTTAGAGACACAGCGTGTAAACAGGCCCTTCGGCCCACCGAGTCCGTACCGACCAGCGATCCCCGCACACTAACACCATCCGACACACACACTAGGGACAATTTACCTTCATTTACACCAAGCCGGTTAACCTGCAAACCTGCGCGTCTTTGGAGTGTGGAAACGTGGGAGATCGGGGAGAACGTACAAACTCCGTACAGACAGCGCCCGTAGTCAGGATCGAACCCAGGTCTCTGGTGCTCTAAGGCGGCAACTCTAGCGCCGCGCCACCGTGCCGCCCAGGTACATTGAAGGTCGAGGGGAGACCTAATAGAAGTATCTCTTCGGCAGCAGTGTGAAGAAGGGTTCTGACCCGAAACATCACCGATCTGCGATGGCCATCACACAAACCAACCTCCCATCCACCGACTCCATCTACACCTCACGCTGCCTCGGCAAGGCCAGCAGCATCATCACGGACCAGTCTCACCCCCAGTCACTCCCTCTTCTCCCCTCTCCCATCGGGGCAAGAGGTACAGAAGTGTGAAAACGCACACCTCCAGATTCAGGGGCAGTTTCTTCCCGGCTGTTATCAGGCAACTGAACCGTCCTCCCACAACCAGAGAGCAGTGCTGAACTACTATCTACCTCATTGGTGACCTTCAAACTATCTTTAATTGAATTTCGCTGGACTTTATCTAACACTGAACTTTTTACCCTTTATCCTATATCTGTAAACTGTGGACAGCTTGATCGTATTAATGTAGAGTATTTCTGCTGACTGAATAGCATGCAACGAAAAAGATTTACACTACACATCAGTACACATCACATTGATAAGCCTGCCTCAATACCTCCTCCGGCAGCTCGTTCCACACACCCACAAAACGTTGCCCCCTCAAGTTCCTATTAAATCTTTCCCCCTCTCACCATGAACCAATGTGCCTAATACATCAGGTAGAGTTGCTGCCTCACAGCGCCGGAGACCCGGGTTCGATCCCGACTACGGGCGCTGTCAGTACGGAGTTTTGTACGTTCTCCCCGTGACCTGCGTGGTTTTCCCCCCGAGATCTTCGGTTTCCTCCCACACTCCAAAGACGTGCAGGTTAGTAGGTTTAATTGGCTTGGTAAATGTAAAAATTGTCCCTAGTGGGTGTAGGATAGTGTCAGTGTGCGGGGATCGCTGGTCGGCGCGGACCCGGTGGACCGAAGGGCCTGTTTCCGTGCTGTATCTCTAAACTAAACTAAACTAAGAATAAAGGGGAGGCCATATTTAAAACTGAGGTGAGAAGAAACTTTTTCACCCAGAGACTTGTGAATTTGTGGAATTCTCTGCCACAGAGGGCAGTGGAGGTCGATTCACTGGATGGATTTAAGAGAGAGAGTTAGATAGAGCTCTAGGGGCTAGCGGAATCAAGGGACTGTCATATGAGGAAAGACTGGGCTTGTATTCACTGGAGTTTAGAAGGATGAGAGAGGATCTTATAGAATTATAAAAAGACTGGACAAGCTAGATGCAGGAAAAACGTTCCCAATGTTGGGGGAGTCCAGAACCAGGGGCCACACAGTCTAAGAATAAAGGGGAGGCCATTTAAAACTGAGGTGAGAAAAAAAAAATTCCCCCAGAGAGTTGTGAATTTGTGGAATTCTCTGCCACAGAGGGTAGTGGAGGCCAATTCACTGGGTGGATTTAGATAGAGAGTTAGATACTCTTAAAGATAGTGGAGTCAAGGGATATGGGGAGAAGGCAGGCACGGGTTACTGATTGTGGATGATCAGCCATGATCACAATGAATGGCGGTGCTGGCTCGAAGGGCTGAATGGCCTCCTCTTGCACCTATTGTCTATGATTCTACGTTTCTATTACGGCATAGATCGGGTAGACGCACAGAGTCTCTTGCCCAGAGTAAAGGAATCAGGAACCAGAGGAAGGTATTTATTACGCCTATTTTCTACGTTTCTATGTTCTATGTGAGTCACGTGAACAGAGGTACAGTGAAAAGCTTTTGTCGTGTGCTCACCATGATGACAATCGAGCCGTTCGCAGCGTTAAGTCACAGGAGGAGGGGGAAGAACGTTTAGTGTCAGGGGGCAAAGTCCGGTCGAGGACAGTGGTTGGGTGACCGGTCGGTGCCCGGTAGTGGCCTTACCCGTTCTGGAGAGCGATCTTCACAAACCCCTTGCGTTTGCTGAGCGTCACGACGTTGCTGCCCGGACTGCACTCCAGCGACTCCGCCGCGCCACCGACGACGATGATCACCGCGTTACCGTTTCCGTTCTTGGACAGCAGGTAGTCAATGGCATCTCTGGTCACCGGGAAGATGCCTGAGCAACAGCGAGAGGAGACAGACAACAAAGAGCTGGCGTCAATCAGCGGGACAGGCAGCATCTCTGGAGAGAAGGAATGGGTGATATTAATCTACCATTGCACCAGGGAGAGGTCAGACAGGGTTGGGTTCCTGTTCCTGTGCTGTACGGTGTGTATGTGTATATATATATATATATATATATATATATATTTTTTATATTTAGATTTAGAGATACAGCGCGGAAACAGGCCCTTCGGCCCACCGAGTCCGCGCCGACCAGCGATCCCCGCACACTAACACTATCCTACACACACTAGGGACAATTTTTACATTTTACCCAGTCAATTAACCTACAAACCTGCACGTCTTTGGAGTGTGGGAGGAAACCGAAGATCTCGGAGGAAACCCACGCAGGTCACGGGGAGAACGTACAAACTCCGTACAGACGGCGCCCGTGGTCAGGATCGAACCCGAGTCTGCAGCGCTACATTCGCTGTAAAGCAGCAACTCTACTGCTGCGCCACCGTGGCGCAGCGGTATATATATATATAGAATGCATGTGTGTGTGTATATATATATATACACACACACACACACACACACACACACACACACACACACACACACACACACACACACACACACGCACACGCACACACACACACACGCATTCTATGTTAACCACCTGACCCAATCTGTGAGAACAAGTGCCAACGATAATTTTTTTAGTTCAGTTTAGAGATACAGCGTGGAAACGGGTTCCCATTGTTGGGGGAGTCCAGAACCAGGGGCCACACAGTCTTAGAATAAAGGGGAGGCCATTTAAAACTGAGGTGAGAAGAAACGTTTTCACCCAGAGAATTTGTTGTGAATTTGTGGGATTCTCGGACACAGAGGGCAGTGGAGGCCAATTCACTGCATGGATTTAAGAGAGTTAGATAGAGCTCTAGGGGCTAGCGGAATCAAGGGATATGGGGAGAAGGCAGGCATGGGTTACTGATTGTGGATGATCAGCCATGATCACAATGAATGGCGGTGCTGGCTCGAAGGGCCGAATGGCCTCCTCCTGCACCTATTTTCCAAGTTTCTTTGTAGGAACCGTTAACAATTTTACCGAAGCCAATTAACCTACAGACCTGCACGTCTTTGGAGTGTGGGAGGAAACTGAAGATCTCAGAGAAAACCCACGCAGGTCACGGGGAGAACGGACAAACTTTGTACAGACAGTGCCCGTAGTCGGGATGGAACCCGGGTCTCCGGCGCTGTGAGGCAGCAACTCTACCGCTGTGCCACCGTGCCGCCTGGACTGGTATATGGATAGCAAAGGTTGAGAGGAGCAAGGACCAAATATGGGCAGATGGGACTCGCTGAGATGGGGCATCTTAGTCGACAGGGACCAATTTGGCCGACATGCCCAGTTTCCGTGCCATGCGCCTCAGACTCAACGAGTCCAGTTTAGTTTATTGTCACGTGTACCGAGGTACAGTGAAAAGCTTTTGTTGCGCGCTAACCAGTCAGCGGAAAGACAACACATGATTACAGTCGAGCCGTTTACAGTGTACAGACACATTGTGAGGGAATAACGTTTAGTGCAAGGTAAAGCCAGCAAAGTCCGACCAAGGATAGTCTGTGGGTCACAGAAGAGACATCACAGTTAAAGTAAGGAAGGTTGCTGTAGGAGTGGAGATTTAAGAGTGTGGAGCGATTGTAACGTGCGATCGTAGATCTGCTTCTGTGGCAAATGGTCGTCTGGGCTGGACGTCATCTTGGAAGCAAGGTGCTGGGAGGCATAGGGGCTCCTAACCCCATTCTCCTGCTTTCTCCTCATAACCCCTGACACCCAGCAGGACGAAGGCCAACGGTATCAATGAATCCATCGGGAAGGCTGTCTCTGTCCTGGGGGTGGAGTTGGATTCAGGGGGACGTGGTCTCGGAGGGGAGTATGGTCCTCAAACTGCGGAGCATCCTGGACAATAACAGCTCACCCCCTCCCTCCATGACACACACTGGCCAACCTGAGGAGCACCTTCAGCGACAGACTGGTCCCCACCGAGATGCAGCACAGAACGCCACAGGAGATCCTTCTTCCCTGTGGCTATCAAACCGTACAGCCCCTCCCCCTTCTGTCGTGGGGTAGACTGAGACTGACTTCCCCCCCCCCACCCCCAATCTTTGCACACCCCCCAGTCCTTTCCACTCGTCTCACTCTAATTTCATGTTTCAAGAGGTCATGTTCAGGGCGGCACGGTAGCGCAGCGGTAGAGTTGCTGCTTTGCAGCGAATGCAGCGCCGGAGACTCAGGTTCGATCCTGACTACGGGTGCTGCACTGTAAGGAGTTTGTACGTTCTCCCCGTGACCCGCGTGGGTTTTCTCCGAGATCTTCGGTTTCCTCCCACACTCCAAAGACGTACAGGTATGTAGGTTAATTGGCTGGGTAAATGTAAAAATTGTCCCTAGTGGGTGTAGGATAGTGTTAATGTACGGGGATCATTGGGCGGCACGGACTTGGAGGGCCGAAAAGGCCTGTTTCCGGCTGTATATATATATGATATGATATGATATGAAGTATCATGTCGTGTTTTATGACTGTCGGCAGATCAATATCAAGTCTGAAGAAGGGCCTCGGCTACAGTCTAAGGGCCACAGTCCAAGAATAAAGGGGAGGCCATTTAAAACTGAGGTGAGAAAAAAATGTTTTCACCCAGAGAGTTGTGGATTTGTGGAATTCTCTGCCACAGAGGGCAGTGGAGGCCAATCCACTGGATGAATTTGAAAGAGAGTTCGATAGAGCTCTTGGGAAATCAAGGGGTACAGGGAGAAAGCAGGAACGGGATAGTGATTATAGATGATCAGCCACGATCATATTTAATGCCTGTGTTGGCTCGAAGGGCCGAATGGCCTACTCTTGCACACATATATTCTATGTTTCCATGGACAATATCTTTACTCTGGGCAAGATTCCTTTACTCTGGGTAAAGATTCCTTTACTTTGGGCAAGAGACTCTGTGCGTCTACCCGATCTATTCCATGATAGAAACACAGAAACATAGACAATAGGTGCAGGAGGCGGCCATTCGGCCCTTCGAGCCAGTACCACCATTCACCGGAATTCACTGCCTCAGAAGGCACTGGAGGCGTTCAAGAAAGAACTAAATAGAGCTCTTAAGGATAGCGGAGTCAGGGGGTATGGGGAGAAGGCAGGAACGGGGTACTGATTGAGAATGATCAGCCATGATCACATTGAATGGCGGTGCTAGCTCGAAGGTCCGAATGGCCTCCTCCTGCACCTATTGTCTATTGTGATCATGGCTGATCGTCCACAATCAGTGCCTGCCTTCTCCCCATATCCCTTGATTCCACTAGCCCCTAGAGCTCTATCTAACTCTCTTTTAAATCCATCCAGTGAATCGGCCTCCACAGCCCTCTGTGGCAGAGAATTCCACAAATTCACAACAAATTCTCTGGGTGAAAAAGCTTCTTCTCGCCTCAGTTTCAAATATGGCCTCCCCTTTACTCTCAGGCTGTGCGGCCCCTGGAATCTATTCCTATTTACAACACGTAAATCCAACTACGTCAAACTCAGTAATAAGTAGAGCAAAGGGGAAGATACAAAGGGCAGAATAGAGCTCAGTATTATTTCTCAGGCACGAGGTGAGATAAGATGGGTGATAGCTGGACATTACCCCCATCGCGGTGTTTGGAGCAAAGTATCACCCTGTTTAATGGAGACTATCTCTGGTGCGGTGAGCGATGTCTCGGAATAGATTAGATTAACAACACATCTGGTGCTGGGAGCAAAGTTGCTGCTGACTCTGACAGAACAGCAACGGCTAGAACATAAAAACACGGGCGCAACGCCAAGGCGGTCACGGTTCCGCAGCGGTAGAGTCGCTGCCTCGCAGCGCCAGAGACCCGGGTTCCACCCCGACCACGGGCGCCGTCTGCACGGAGTTTGCACGTTCTCCCCGCGAACTGCGCGGGTTTCCTCCCGCGCTCCAAAGACGTGCAGCTTTCTTTGTAGGTCTAGATGCACGCAAAACTCAGCGGGACATAGAAACATAGAAACATAGAAAATAGGTGCAGGAGTAGGCCATTCGGCCCTTCGAGCCTGCACCGCCATTCAATATGATCATGGCTGATCATCCAGCTCAGTGTCCTGTACCTGCCTTCTCTCCATACCCCCTGATCCCTTTAGCCACAAGGGCCACATCTAACTCCCTCTTAAATATAGCCAACGAACTGGCCTCAACTACCTTCTGTGGCAGAGAATTCCACAGACTCACCACTCTCTGTGTGAAGAAATGTTTCCTCATCTCGGTCCTAAAATACTTCCCCCTCATCCTTGAGCTGTGACCCCTTGTTCTGGACTTCCCCAACATCGGGAACAATCTTCCCGCATCTAGCCTCTCCAACCCCTTAAGAATTTTATATGTTTCTATAAGATCCCCCCTCAGTCTTCTAAATTTCAGCGAGTACAAGCCGAGTCTATCCAGTCTTTCTGGACAGGCAGCATCTCTGGGGAGAAGGAATGGGTGACGTTTCGGGTCGAAACCATCCTTTAGACTGATTGTACAAATTGTATATATTGCATATATGTGCATACAGAATAGGTTAAATGTAGCAAAATGAGAAAGCAATCTTCTCGTGTCTTCCTCTCTTCCAGTAGTTCCCTCCCTCAGGGAATGTGATGAGTTGTAATCTGAGACACTGTTAACCTTTGGGTATCTCATCTGTGAATATGTTTCCCTGGGTGGCTTGGTCCAACTTTTCCCAGTGTCATGAATCACTTTCGGGTCGAGACCCATTCTTCAGACCCGAAACATCACCCATTCCTCTCCAGAGTTACTCCAGCTTTTTGTGCCCATCTCAGGTTTGTAGGTTAATTGGCTTGGTATAAATGTAAACTGTCCTCAGTCTGTGTAGGATAGTGTTAGTGTGCGGGGATCGCTGGTCGGCGCGGACTCGGTGGGCCGAAGGGCCTGTTTCCGCGCTGTGTCTCCAAACTAAATACTGGTCAGGTCACATTTGGAGTATGGCGAGCAGTTATGTTTGGTTTAGTTTTGGAGATACAGCGCGGAAACAGGCCCTTCGGCCCACCGGGTCCGCGCCGACCAGCGATCCCCGCACACTAACACTATCCTACACACACTAACGACAATTTACAATTTTACCGAAGCCAATTAGCCTTCAAACCTGTACGTCTTTGGAGCGTGGGAGGAAACCGAAGATCTTGAGGGGAAAAAAACCCACGCAGGTCACGGGGAGAACGTACAAACTCCGCACAGACAGCACCCGTAGTCAGGATGGATCCTGGGTCTAAGACTGAACATAGTGAGACATAGTGAATTGACTCCATGAGCCAATCTGATGATATTGATAATGTCCATATTCATAATTATAGTAGCAGAATAGGCCATTCGGCCCATCAAGTCTATACGATTCATTCGCGGCTAATCTACCTTTCCCTCTCAACCTCATTCTCTTGTCTTCTCCTCATAGCACCTGACACGCATACTAATCAAGAAACTGCTCATCTTTGCTGTAAAACTATCCTTTGACTACAGTTTAGTTTATTGTCACGTGTACCGAGCGAGGTACAGTGAAAAGCTTTTGTTGCTCGCTAACCAGACAATAGACAATAGGTGCAGGAGGAGGCCATTCGGCCCTTCGAGCCAGCACCGCCATTCAATGTGATCATGGCTGATCATTCTCAATCAGTACCCCGTTCCTGCCTTCTCCCCATACCCCCTGACTCCGCTATCCTTAAGAGCTCTATCCAACTCTCTCTTGAATGCATTCAGAGAATTGGCCTCCACTGCCTTCTGAGGCAGAGAATTCCACAGATTCACAACTCTCTGACTGAAAAAGTTTTTTCCTCATCTCCGTTCTAAATGGCCTACCCCTTATTCTTAAACTGTGGGCCCTTGTTCTGGACTCCCCCAACATTGGGAACATGTTTCCTACCTCTAACGTGACCAACGCCTTAATAATCTTATACGTTTCGATAAGATCCCCTCTCATCCTTCTAAATTCCAGTCAGCGGAAAGACAATGCATGATTACAATCGACCTGTCCACAGTGTACAGATACATAAGGGAATAACATCTAGTGCAAGGTAAAGACAATCAAGGATAGTCCGAGGGTCACCAATGAGGTAGATAGTAGTTCAGCAATGCTCTCTGGTTGTGGGAGGACGGTTCAGTTGCCTGATAACAGCCGGGAAGAAACTGCCCCTGAATCTGGAGGTGTGCGTTTTCACACTTCTGTACCTCTTGCCCCGATGGGAGAGGGGAGAAGAGGGAGTGACCGGGGTGAGACTGGTCCTTGATTTTGCTGCTGGCCTTGCCGCATGTGGAATATATCGGAGTGACGGTCACGGTGGTGCAGTGGTAGAGTTGCTGCCTTACAGCGAATGGAGCGCCGGAGACCCGGGTTCCATCCCGACTACGGGCGCTGTCTGCACGGAGTTTGTACGTTCTCCCCGTGACCTGTGTGGGTTTTCTCCGAAGTCTTCTGTTTCCTCCCACACTCCAAAGACGTGCAGGTTTGTAGGTTAATTGGCTTGGTATAAATGTAAAAATTGTCCCTAGTGGGTGTAGGATGGTGTTAGTGCGCTGGGATCGATGGTCGGCACGGACCCGGTGGGCCGAAGGGCCCCATCTCCACGCTGTGTCTCTAAATTGATGGAGGGGTAGGGTTGGGTTGGGTGGGGTTTGGAGTTTGGGTGGGGGAGGGTTTGGGGGAGGGTTTGGGGGAGGGTTTGGGGGAGGGTTTGGGGGAGGGTTTGGGGGAGGGTTTGGGGGAGGGTTTGGGGGAGGGTTTGGGGGAGGGTTTGGGGGAGGGTTTGGGGGAGGGTTTGGGGGAGGGTTTGGGGGAGGGTTTGGGGGAGGGTTTGGGGGAGGGTTTGGGGTAGGGTTTGGGGTAGGGTTTGGGGTAGGGTTTGGGGTAGGGTTTGGGGTAGGGTTTGGGGTAGGGATTGGGGTAGGGTTTGGGGTAGGGTTTGGGGTAGGGTTTGGGGTAGGGTTTGGGGTAGGGTTTGGGGTAGGGTTTGGGGTAGGGTTTGGGGTAGTGTTTGGGGTAGTGTTTGGGGTAGGGTTTGGGGTAGGGTTTGGGGTAGGGTTTGGGGTAGGGTTTGGGGTAGGGTTTGGGGTAGGGTTTGGGGCAGGGGTTGGGGCAGGGGTTGGGGCTGGGGTTGGGTAGGGATCGGGTAGGGATGGGATAGGATGGGTAGGGATGGGATAGGATGGGTAGGGATGGGTAGGGATGGGTAGGGATGGGTTGGGATGGGTAGGGATGGGTAGGGATGGGTAGGGATGGGTTGGGATGGGTTGGGATGGGTTGGGATGGGTTGGGATGGGTTGGGATGGGTTGGGATGGGTTGGGAAGGGTAGGGATGGGTTGGGATGGGTAGGGATGGGTAGGGATGGGTTGGGATGGCGTTGAAGGAACTCTACTGCGTCAGGAAGATCAATGCCACCGTTTACACTTACCACCGCTCATCAGATATTCCCGCAGGATCGGCATCCGGAAGTTTCCGGCCAGCGTGGCCAGGGAGGGCCGGATCCCGGGAAACTTCTTGGAGAATCCCGTCGCCTCGGTCCCGAAGTTGCAAAAGGCGCTGAAGCAGAAGATGCCGTGTGGGTGGTAGCCGAATATGTAGTTCCTCGTGGGGGCGAGATTGTGAGTCTTCACCAGCTACAACCAGAGTCAAACACAAGGCATCATCACCATCACCATCACACTTCGTCAGACAAGTATGTTTGGCAGCATATACGAGCAGCCTCATTTGCCGCTCGGTCATACCAATAACAAGCAACAGGGTGTACTCCCTGATCATATGACAGGTGGGGAGTTAATAGACAATAGACAATAGACAATAGGTGCAGGAGTAGGCCATTCAGCCCTTCGAGCCAGCACCGCCATTCAATGCGATCATGGCTGATCACTCTCAATCAGTACCCCGTTCCTGCCTTCTCCCCATACCCCCTCACTCCGCTATCCTTAAGAGCTCTACCCAGCTCTCTCTTGAAAGCATCCAACGAACTGGCCTCCACTGCCTTCTGAGGCAGAGAATTCCACACCTTCACCACTCTCTGACTGAAAAAGTTCTTCCTCATCTCCGTTCTAAATGGCCTACCCCTTATTCTTAAACTGTGGCCCCTTGTTCTGGACTCCCCCAACATTGGGAACATGTTTCCTGCCTCTAATGTGTCCAATCCCCTAATTATCTTATATGTTTCAATAAGATCCCCCCTCATCCTTCTAAATTCCAGTGTATACAAGCCTAATCGCTCCAGCCTTTCAACATACGACAGTCCCGCCATTCCGGGAATTAACCTAGTAAACCTACGCTGCACGCCCTCCATAGCAAGAATATCCTTCCTCAAATTTGGAGACCAAAACTGCACACACTACTCCAGGTGCGGTCTCACCAGGGCCCGGTACAACTGTAGAAGGACCTCTTTGCTCCTATACTCAACTCCTCTTGTTACGAAGGCCAACATTCCATTGGCTTTCTTCACTGCCTGCTGTACCTGCATGCTATACCAGCAGTTAGTTTATCTACTGGGAATTCTACTTTTGATAGCAAAAAAAATGATAGCAGTTTCGTGGTTGAAGCCAAAACCCCCCAGCATAACGCAATGGAGAGACAGGGTGAAAAACATCGTTATCATGGAGAAAATCACAGCAAAAATACAGTTGAAAACAGACAAGTTTGTTGAAAGATGGTCACCATGAATACAGGTGATGCCAGAACTCTAGTCACCTTTATCTATTTATCCATCTATCTATCCATCCATCCATCTATCCATCCATCTATCCATGTGCTCCCTGGTCCACTCGTCCCTTCCCCACCCAAACTACCCCATCCCCGGGCACTTTCCCCTGCAACCGCACGCGATGCAACACCTGTCCCTTTACCTCCCCCCTCAACTCCATCCAAGGACCCAAACAGTCTTTCCAGGTGAGACAAAGGTTCACCTGCACCTCCTCCGACCTCATCTATTGCATCCGCCGCTCCAGAGGTCAACTTATTTACATCGGCGAAACCAAGCGCAGGCTCGGCGATCGCTTCGCGGAACACCTGCGCTCGGTCCGCATTGACCAAACTGATCTCCCGGAGGCCCAGCACTTCAACTCCCCCTCCCATTCCCAGTCTGACCTTTCTGTCATGGGCCTCTCCTGAGATGCTGCCTGACCCGTTGAGTTACTCCAGTATTTTATGAATAAATACATCTATCCATCCATCTATCTATTTATCTATTTATTTATTTATTTTTTCGTATTTATTTTTATTTTTATTACACCTGTTGATCGTTTGGTTAATATCACAGTTACAGTAGTCAATTCATAGGTGGAACGAGAGGTATATGATGAGTGATACCCTTGTTTAGGTAATATGTGGATTATTATTCAAAACTCCGCTGCCCGTCTACTCACCCACTCCCCGATCCGTGACCATATCACCCCCGTCCTCTACAAGCTCCACTGGCTCCCCATCCCACAGAGAATCCAGTACAAAATCCTCCTCATGACCTACAAAGCCCTCCATAACCTGGCCCCATCCTACCTGACTGACCTCCTCCACAGGCACACTCCCACCTGCACCCTCCGCTCTGCTGCTGCCAATCTCCTGTCCCCCCCCATCCGGACCAAACTCAGATCCTGGGGGGGGACAGGGCTTTCTCCATCGCTGCTCCCACCCTCTGGAACTCACTACCCCAAACCGTCAGAAACTCCTCCTCACTCACCACATTCAAAACATCACTGAAGTCTCACCTGTTCAGCACTGCCTTCAACCACTGAAGGTCACCCCACCCTCTGTCTCCTTTCTCTGTTCGTTTACTTATTTATCTATTTATTCACTTCTCTATGTTCTAGAAATCCCTGTAAAGCGTCTTTGAGTGTTTGAAAAGCGCTATATAAATGTAATGCATTATTATTATTATTATTATTATTACCAAAGAGGAAGTCGTTATTAACCATGATCATAACAGACATGAAAAGAAGAGAATATACGTGAAAACAGGTGCAACTGAACATGTATCTCCTCCATGTTGTATGTATTCTGTACTATGTGTGTTGAAGACATTTAAAAAAAGTAATAAAAAAAAAAGCAACAGCACACACACACACACACACACACACACACACACACACACACACACACACACACACACACACACACACACACACACACACACACACACACACACACACACACACACACACACACACACACACACACACACACACAATACAGTCCAACATGGACATCCACCACAGTGACTCCTCCACATTCTGAAGAAGGGTCAGTCTGAAGAAGGGTCTCGACCCAAAACGTCACCCATTCCCTCTCTCCTAGATGCTGCCTGACCTGCTGAGTTACTCCAGCATTTTGTGATACCGTTGAACTCCTCCACATTCCTCACTGTGATGGAAGGCGGGGAAAAAAAAAAGTTCAACCGCTTCCCTTCTTTGTCCTCCAGCGGTCGGGGGCCTCGAACCTTCCGTTGACGGGACGATCTTTGACTCCCGTAGCCAGCGGTGGGCTTTGCTCGTCGGGGCGATCAAGCTCCTGCATCGGGGGGGGGGGGGGGAATCTCAGCTCTGGGGGTTAACATCAAGCATCAGATACTCCACAAGGAGCAAACAGTATGAACTGTTTGTATGGCCCCGATGGAGTGGATGTGGAGAGGATGTTTCCACTGGTGGGGGAAGTCTAGAACCAGAGGGCACAGCCTCAGAATTAAAGGGCGCTCCTGTAGGAAGGAGATGAGGAGGAATTTCTTTAGTCAGAGGGTGGTGAATCTGTGGAACTCTTTGCCACAGAAGGCTGTGGAGGCCAAGTCAGTGGATATTTTGAAGGCGGAGATGGATAGATTATTGATCAGTGCGGGTGTCAGGGGTTAAGGGGAAAAGGCAGGAGAATGGGGTTAGGAAGGAGAGAGATAGATCAGCCATGATTGAATGGCGGAGTAGACCTGACGGGCCGAATGGCCTAATTCTGCTCCCATCACTTGTGACCTGATGAACTGCAGACGCTGGTTTACACCAAAAATAGACACAGAGTGCTGGAGTAACTAGGGTTTTCCGTATCCTACTCAAATTCTGCTTGGGTAGCTTGCAATGCACAGGTTTGAATATTGAATTCTCTAAATAACCTACGCCCTCTTTTATTCCCCCCGACACTTTCCACCCACCCCTCTGCCCCAACTAGACTTGCATTCAAGAGAGAGCTAGATAGAGCTCTTAAGGATATCGGAGTCAGGGGGTATGGGGAGGAGGCAGGAACGGGGTACTGATTGAGAATGATCAGCCATGATCACATTGAATGGCGGTGCTGGCTCGAAGGGCCGAATGGCCTCCTCCTGCACCTATTGTCTATTGTCTATTGTCTATTGTCTATTGTCTATTGGACTCCCACCCATTTCTCCCCAACCTCTATATTCCTTGCTCCGATTTCACAATTCGCAACTCTTCATTCTTTGTTTAGTTTAGTATTTTAAAATTTTAGTTCAGAGATACAGCGCGGAAACAGGCCCTTCGGCCCACAGGGTCTGTGCCGACCAGCACAGGGTCTGTCCCCACACACTAACACTACCCTACACACAAGAGGGGCAATTTTTACATTTACACCAAGGCCAATTCATCTACAAAACTGTACGTCTTTGGAGTGTGGGAGCAAACCGGAGAAAACCCACGCAGGTCACGGGGAGAACGTACAAAGTCCGCACAGACAGCAGCCGTAGTCGGGATGGAACCCGGGTCTCCGGCACTGTGAGGCAGCAACTCTACTGCTGCGCCACCATGACCGCCTCTGGAGAGAAAGGGTGGGTTGATGTTTCGGGTCTTGACCCCTTCTTCAGACTGAAAGTAAAGAGTTGGGGATGGGGGTGTGAAGAGATGGAGGAGAGGAAAGACTGGGACTAATAAGGATCTGGCAGTGCAGTGCAGCGTAGATTCACGAGGTTAATCCCCGGGATGGCGGGACTGTCATACGAGGAAAGACTGGGGCTTGTATTCACTGGAGTTTAGAAGGATGAGATGGGATCTTATAGAGACGCATAAAATTATAAAAAGGACTGGACAAGCCAGATGCAGGAAAAATGTTCCCGATGTTGGGGGTGTTGAACCAGGGGCCACACACAGTCTAAGAATAAAGGGGAGGCCATTTAAACCCGAGGTGAGAAGAAACTTTTTCACTCAGATGGTTGTGAATTTGTGGAATTCTCTGCCACAGAGGGCAGTGGAGGCCAATTCACTGGATGAATTTAAAAGAGAGTTAGATAGAGCTCTAGGAGCTAGTGGAATCAAGGGATATGGGGAGAAGGCAGGCTGATTGTGGACGATCAGCCATGATCACAATGAATGGTGGTGCTGGCTTGAAAGGCCAAATGGCCCCCACCTGCATCTATTTTCCATGTTTCTCTACCTCTCCTATTTCCAATGCCTATTACTATTTGGTCAGGAGCAGAAGTAACTTGTCAGTGCCAGCCAGTAAACTGGCAACAGTGTTTACACAGACAGTACAGTAACTATTTGCTGTTGGATTGTCTGAAAATTGATATGTCGAGTTTTGGAACTCATGGCCAAGTTTGGAGAGAAAGTCAGACAGGAATAAAATGCTCCAATTGCAAAAAAACGAGGTGCAGAGTTTAACTTGGGATTGCAAAAGCCCCAGAAAACTTTCAACATTGTTGGCAAAGATGTACTCAGGGAAAACTACAGAAAGAGTTGCATTTTTTCCAACACAGAGTTTAATAAAGAGTTGCCTCAGAAGATCATGCACCTGGCTCATGTAAGGTTCAGTTTAGTTTAATTATCAGGTGTACAGAGAAAAAAACATAGAAACATAGAAAATAGGTGCAGGAGGAGGCCATTCGGCCCTTCGAGCCAGCACCGCCATTCATTGTGATCACGGCTGATCGTCCACAATCAGTAACCCGTGCCTGCCTTCTCCCTTGATTCCACTAGCCCTTAGAGCTCTATCTAACTCTCTCTTAAATCCATCCAGTGAATTGGCCTCCACTGCCCTCAGTGGCAGAGAATTCCACAAATTCACAACTCTCTGGGTGGAAAAAGTTCCTTCTCACCTCAGTTTTAAATGGCCTCCCCTATATTCTAAGACTGTGTGGCCCCTGGTTCTGGACTCTCCCAACATTGTAGTGAGTGAGATATAGTGAAAAGCTTTTTGCTGCGTGCTAACTAGCCAGCAGAAAAAAGACTATACATTAGTTCACAAAAATGATAGGAGCAGAATTCAGCCCATTCGGCCCATCGAGTCTACTCTCCCATTCAATCATGGCTGATCTATCTCTCCCTCCTAACCCCATTCTCCTGCCTTCTCCCTGTAACCCCTGACACCCGCACTAATCAAGAATCTATCGAGCTCTGCCTTAAAAATATCCACTGACTTGTGGCCTCCACAGCCGTCTGTGGCAAAGAATCCCACAGATTCACCACCCTCTGACTAAAGAAATCCCTCCTCATCTCCTTCCTAAAGGAACGTCCTTTAATCCGGAGGCTGTGCCCTCTGGTCCTAGACTCTCCTACAAGAAGAAGCAGCCTCTCCACATGATTACAATCAAGTCGTCCACAGAGTCCAGATATAGGATAAAGGGAATAATGTTTACTGCAAGATACAGTCCAGCACAGTCCGATTAAAGATAGTCTCCAATGAGGTAGATAGGAGGTCAGGACCGTTCTCTAGATGGTGAGAGGCCGGTTCAGTAGCCTGAGAATCAGCTGGGAAGAAACTGCCCCTGAATCAATCGACTGGCTGGTAGGAAGTAGGCACTATATGCTGGAGTAACTCAGCGGGCCAGGCAGCATCTCGGGAGAGAAGGAATGGGTGACGTTTTGGGTCGAGACCGTTCTTCTCGCTTGAAAGCATCCAGAGAATTGGCCTCCACTGCCTCAGAAGGCAGTGGAGGCCAAGTCTCTGAATGCATTCAAGAGAGCTAGATAGAGCTCTTAAGGATAGCGGAGTCAATAGACAATAGACAATAGGTGCAGGAGGAGACCATTCGGCCCTTCGAGCCAGCACCGCCATTCAATCTGATCATGGCTGATCATTCTCAATCAGTACCCCGTTCCTGCCTTCTCCCCATACCCCCTGACTCCGCTATCCTTAAGAGCTCTATCTAGCTCTCTCTTGAATGCATTCAGAGAATTGGCCTCCACTGCCTTCTGAGGCAGAGAATTCCACAGATTCACAACTCTCTGACTGAAAAAGTCAGGGGGTATGGGGAGAAGGCAGGGACGGGGTACTGATTGAGAATGATCAGCCATGATCACATTGAATGGCGGTGCTGGCTCGAAGGGCCAAATGGCCTACTCCTGCACCTATTGTCTATATATATATATATATATATGGGTGGATGGAATGAGCTGCCCGAAGAGGTATGTAGTTGAGGCAGGGACTCTCGCAACGTTAAAGAAACATTTAGAGAGGTAGATGGAAAGGACAGGTTTAGAGGAACATTGGCCAAACGCAGGCAGTGGGACTAGTATAGATGGGGCATGTTGGGCCAAAGGGCCTGTTTCCACGCTGTACGGCTCTACATAGACAATAGACAGGTGCAGGGATAGGCCATTCGGCCCTTAGTGCCAGCACCACCATTCACTGTGATCATGGCTGACCATCCACAATCAGTACCCGGTTCCTGCCTTCTCCCCATATCCCTTGACTCTGCTATCTTTAAGACAATCCTACATTGTCCCAGTGCAGGATAGTGTTAATGTGCGGGGATCCTTCATTGGGGTGCGGACTCGATGGGCCGAAGGGCCTATTTCCACGCTGTATAAATTAAACTACGATACCAAGCAGCAGAATACTGAGCCAGAGGGTCGGGTCGCCAACTGTCCCGTATTAGCCGGGACATCCTGTATTTTGGGCTGAAATTGGTTTGTCCCGTACGGGACCTCCCTTGTCCCGTTTTAGGCCCGGACACTGCAGGCCTGGGGGCCGCAGTAGGCCTAGACACTGCCTACAGGCACCGGGGGCCGCTGTAGGCCCAGGGGCCGCTGTAGGCCCGGACAGTGTAGGCTAACTTAAGGGGTTGGACAGGCTAGATGCAGGAAGATTGTTCCCGATGTTGGGGAAGTCAAGAACAAGGGGTCACAGTTTAAGGATAAGGGGGAAGTCTTTTAGGACCGAGATGAGAAAGGTTTTTTTCACACAGAGAGTGGTGAATCTGTGGAATTCTCTGCCACAGAAGGTAGTTGAGGCCAGTTCATTGGATATATTTAAGAGGGAGTTAGATGTGGCCCTTGTGGCTAAAGGGATCAGGGGGCATGGAGAGAAGGCAGGTATGGAATACTGAGTTGGATGATCAGCCATGATCATATTGAATGGCAGTGCAGGCTCGAAGGGCCGAATGGCCTACTCCTGCACCTATTTTCTATGTTTCTGTTTCTATGTTTCTAACAGTGTGTTCGGGGAGCGGGGCCGAGTGCGTTCGCCTAACGGAGGTTGCGTAGCGACATGCCTCCCGGCCCGGGCGGCCGCCATTGGTGGAGCGGGAGCATGTGGCCGCTGGCTGGGTGAGGTCGCTTGGGGCGCGGGGCGGCGACGTCACCTTGTCCCTTATTTTGGAGTGAGGAAGTTGGCAACCCCTAATACTGGGCCAGAGGGTGATGAGTGATGAGTGATAGCAGCTTCTGGACTTTGCCTCAATTACTGCCGAGTGACGTGTGGGGAATATCCCACCCTCTGTCAATGATTCTGGCACGACTCTCCATACTGGTGCCCACGTGAGGCAGAGCTGTTGAACCTGCAATGCCTCCTCTGTCCCTTATCTGGGTGTTTTACAATGTTTACTCAGTAGTTAGAGTGGAAATAGCTGATGGAGCGCAACTAGAATCCAAAACGTCTGCCTTTACACGTTGCTGGCCAGAGTCCCAGTCACCTGGATCAGCCTGAAGAAGGGTCTCGACCCGAAACGTCGCCCATTCCTTCTCTCCAGAGATGCTGCCTGTCCCGCTGAGTTACTCCAGCTTTTCGTGTCTAACCCCGGTTACCATGCGCTCGGTATGGATCTGAGCTTGCATTGTGGCCTTCATAAACAAGAGGAGTTGAGTATAGGAGCAAAGAGGCCCTTCTGCTAGGGACAATAGACAATAGGTGCAGGAGGAGGCCATTCGGCCCTTTGAGCCAGCACCGCCATTCAATGTGATCATGGCTGATCATTCTCAATCAGTACCCCGTTCCTGCCTTCTCCCCATACCCCCTGACTCCGCTATCATTAAGAGCTCTATCCAGCTCTCTCTTGAATGTATTCAGAGAATTGGCCTCCACTGCTCTCTGAGGCAGAGAATTCCACAGATTCACAACTCTCTGACTGAAAAAGTTTTTCCTCATCTCTGTACACATGTACACATACAGCAAGCCAATCAACCTACAAACCTGCACGTGTTCTGAATGCGGGAGGAAACCGAAGATCTCGGGACAATTTACAATTCCACCGTTGCCAATTAACCTACAAATCTGCTCGTCTTTTGGAGTGTGGGAGGAAACCGGAGCGCCCGGAGAAAACCCACGCAGGTCACGGGGAGAACATGCAAACTCCGTACAGACGGCGCCCGCAGTCGGGATGGAACCCGGGTCTCAGGCGCTGCATTCGCTGTAAGGCGGCAACTCTACCGCTGCGCCACCGTGCCGGCCTGTGTCAGGAACCTAATCAGGTTATCGTCTCAACTGATAAGACCACATATACAAGGGTGACAAGCTTCAACCACCAGATAACCCGATCACTGCCACGTTACAACCGATCTCTGCACCCAGCGCTGGATTTTACTCTTGTACACATGCTTTAATACGGTGGCGCAGCGGGTAGAGCTGCTGCCTTACAGCGCCAGAGGACCGGGTGCAATCCCGACTTCGGGTGCCGTCTGTACGGAGTTTGTACGTTCTCTCCCTGACCTGTGTAGGTTTTCTCCGGGCGCTCCGGTTTCCTCCCACAAGCCTCTGTTAAGCTTTGCTCCTCTCACCCAAAACGTATGTCCTCGTGTGTAGGATAGTGTTGGTGCAAGGAGTGATTGTTGATTGGCCCAGACTTGGTGGGCCGAGGGGGCCTGTTTCCGCACTGCAACTCTTAAAGTCCTAAGTGTAGTCTAAAGAATGTGCTACGTTCTATTAGTTTAGTTTTGTTTAGAGATACAGGCTCTTCGGCCCACCGAGTCAGCCCTGACCAGCGATCCCCGCGCATTAACACCATCCTGCGCACACCAGGGGCAATTTAAAAAAAAACATTCATTGTATACACCCAGCCAATTAACCTACGAACCTGCACGTCTTTGGAGTGTGGGAGGAAACCGAAGATCTCGGAGAAAACCCACACAGGTCACGGGGAGAACGTACAAACTCCGTACAGACAGCGCCCGTAGTCGGGATGGAACCCGGATCTCTAGCGCTGCAAGGCAGCAACTCTGCCATTGCACCACCGTGCCGCTTCTATGTTTTGTGTTCTGTGTATGTTCTATGTTCTATATTCGTTCTATGTTTTATGTTCGTTCTGTGTTCGTTCTATGTTCGTTCTATGTTCTATGTTCGTTTTATGTTCTATGCTTGTTCTGTGTTTGTTCTGTGTTCTATGTGTGTTCTGTGTTTGTTCTATGTTCTATGTTTGTTCTATGTTTGTTCTCTGTAAAGCGTCTTTGAGTATATGAAAAGCGCTATATAAATAAAATACATTATTATTATTATTATTATGTTCTATGTTTGTTATGTTTGTTCGTTATGTTTGTATTACGTTTGTTCTATGTTTGTTCTGTGTTCTATGTTTGTTCTGTGTTCTGTGTTCTATGTTCTGTGTTCTATGTTTGTTCTATGTTCTGTGTTCGATGTTTGTTCTATGCTCTGTGTTCTGTGTTTTTAGCTTGCCTCTTGCCTGGTGAAAGTAAAATCAAGTTAAAGGGGAGTGTACAAGTTGGTGCAAGTGATTTTCCAGAGCGCTGGTTTCAGCACAGTGGCCTTGCACCCAAGGTCACTGGTATCTCAGTCTACATTGTGGAAGCACAGGGTCAGCACAAGGACGGAGAGCTGAGTGCTCCTGGAAAGCTACCATCTGGATCAACGCCAGTGTGGTGTGTGGATTAAGTGCAAGGTCAGAGTTAGATAGCATCATGTCCAGCACAGATAAAGTGGGCCGAAGGGCCCGCCTCTTGCGTTGTACTGGGTGGTCACGGTGGCGCAGCGGTAGAGTTGCTGCCTTACAGCGAATGCAGCGCTGGAGACCCGGGTTCGATCCCGACTACGGGCGCTGTCTGTACGGAGTTTGTACGTTCTCCCCGTGACCTGCGTGGGATTTCTCCGAGATCTTCGGTTTCCTCCCACACACAATAGACAATAGGTGCAGGAGGAGGCCATTCGGCCCTTCGAGCAAGCACCGCCATTCAATGTGATCATGGCTGATCATTCTCAATCAGTACCCCGTTCCTGCCTTCTCCCCATACCCCCTGATTCCGCTATCCTTAAGAGCTCTATCTAGCTCTCTCTTGAATGCATTCAGAGAATTGGCCTCCACTGCCTTCTGAGGCAGAGAATTCCACAGATTCACAACTCTGACTGAAAAAGTTTTTCCTCATCTCAGTTCTAAATGGCCTACCCCTTATTCTTAAACTGTGGCCCCTTGTTCTGGACTCCCCCAACATTGGGAACATGTTTCCTGCCTCTAACGTGTCCAACCCCTTAATAATCTTATACGTTTCGATAACATCTCCTCTCATCCTTCTAAATTCCAGTGTATTCAAGCCTAGTCGCTCCAGTCTTTCAACATACGACAGTCCCGCCATTCCGGGAATTAACCTAGTGAACCTACGCTGCACGCCCTCAATAGCAAGAATATCCTTCCTCAAATTTGGAGACCAAAACTGCACACAGTACTCCAGGTGCGGTCTCACTAGGACCCTGTACAACTGCAGAAGGACCTCTTTGCTCCTATACTCAACACCTCTTGTTATGAAGGCCAACATTCCATTGTCGAAAGGAAGAGGCTCGTGCCCTCTGCACCTATTGTCTATTGATCCTCGATTCACCTACTCTGGGCAAGAGACTGTGTATCTGCCCGATCTATTCCTCTCATGATTTTATACACCTCTGAAAAAGCACCCCTCATCCTCCTACGCTCCAAGGAAAAGAGTCCCAGCCTACTCAACCTCTCCCTGTAGCTCAGACCCCTGAGGTCTGGTAACATATTTAGTCAGAGGGCGGTGAATCTGTGCAATTAATTGCCACAGACGGTTGTAGAGGATATGGATATTTTTAAGGCAGAGATTTAGAAAATAGGTGCAGGAGGAGGCCATTCGGCCCTTCGAGCCAGCACCACCATTCATTGTGATCATGGCTGATCGTCCACAATCAGTAACCCGTGCCTGCCTTCTCCCCATATCCCTTGATTCCACTAGCCCCAAGAGCTCTTTCTAACTCTCTTTTAAATTCATCCAGTGAATTGGCCTCCACTGCCTTCTGTGGCAGAGAATTCCACAAATTCACAACTCACTGGGTGTAATAGTTCCTTCTCACCTCAGTTTTAAATGGCCTCCCCATTATTCTTAGACTGTGTGGCCCCTGGTTCTGGACTCCCCCAACATTGGGAACATTTTTCCTGCATCTAGCTTGTCCAGTCCTTTTATAATTTCATACGTCCCTATAAGATCCCCTCTCATCTTTCTAAACTCCAGTGAATACAAGCCCAGTCTTTTCAATCTTTCCTCATATGACAGTCCCGCCATCCCAGGAATCAATCTCGTGAACCTACGCTGCACTGCCACAATTGCAAGGATGTCCTTCCTCAAATTAGGAGACCAAAACTGTACACAATACTCCAGATGTGGTCTTACCAGGGCCCTATACAACTGCAGAAGAAGTTATACCAACTTATACCAAGCCAATTAACCTACAAACCTGTACATCTTTGGAAGGTGGGAGGAAATGGAAGATCTCGGAGAAAACCCACGCAGGTCACGGGGAGAACGTACAAACACCGTGCAGACAGCACCTGGAGTCTGAAGAAGGTTCTCAATAGACAATAAACAATAGGTGCAGGAGGAGGCCATTCGGCCCTTCGAGCCAGCACTGCCATTCAATGTGATCATGGCTGATCATTCTCAATCAGTACCCCGTTCCTGCCTTCTCCCCATACCCCCTGACTCTGCAATCCTTAAGAGCTCTATCTAGCTCTCTCTTGAATGCATTCAGAGAATTGGCCTCCACTGCCTTCTGAGGCAGAGAATTCCACAGATTCATAACTCTCTGACTGAAAATGTTGTTCCTCATCTCCGTTCTAAATGGCCTACCCCTTATTCTTAAACTGTGGCCCCTTGTTCTGGACTCCCCCAACATTGGGAACATGTTTCCTGCCTCTAACGTGTCCAACCCCATAATAATCTTATACGTTTCGATAAGGTCTCCCCTCATCCTTCTCGGCCCGAAACGTCACCCATTCCCTCTCTCCTGGAAGTTGCCCGACCCGCTGAGTTACTCCAGCATTTTGCGGCACGTGGAGTTGGGATGGAACCCGGGTCTCCGGCGCTGCGAGGCAGCAACTCTACCGCTGCCCCAACGTGACGCCCCAATTACAAATACTCGGATAGGATAGCAGGCAAACAAAAGCATTTCACTGTACCTCACTCAGCACACGTGACAAGAGTAAAACTGACCCGAGGTATCAGAGCCAAATCACCCGCGCAAGTTCAAGTCACGCGAACGCCGATGGTTTCGAAGGACGCGGGCAGTCCTGGCTTTTTTAATCTACTCACTCTGATGGGGAAGTATTCCCGGAAATATCGCCACACAGCCCAGTTCGGGACCCACGCACACCTCCGGCCTCCTGGAAAGCAAAAGCATTATCCCACATTTCCCACATTATCTCAAAAAGATTCCCCCCAAAAAGCAACATAAAAAATTCACACGCGTAGGAAGGAACCGCAGATTCTGGTTTAAAAACCAAAGATAGGCATTGAAAAGAGCTGGAGTAACTCAGCAGGACAGGCAGCATCTCTGGAGAGAAGGAATGGGGGACGTTTCGGGTCGAAACCTGAAGAAGGGTCTCGACCCGAAACGTCACCCATTCCTTCCCTCCAGAGATGCTGCCTGTCCTGCTGAGTTACAATGGACAATAGACAATAGGTGCAGGAGGAGGCCATTCGGCCCTTCGAGTCAGCAACGCCATTCAATGTGATCATGGCTGATCATCCACAATCAGTACCCCGTTCCTGCCTTCTCCCCATACCCCCTGACTCCGCTATCCTTAAGAGCTCTATCTAGCTCTCTCTTGAAAGCATCCAGAGAATTGGCCTCCACTGCCTTCTGAGGCAGAGAATTGCACAGATTTTACAACTCTCTGGCTGAAAAAGTTTTTCCTCATCTCCGTTCTAAATGGCCTAAAACTGTGGCCCCTGGCGCTGCACTCCCCAAACATTGGGAACATGTTTCCTGCCTCCAGCGTGTCCAATCCCTTAATAATCTTATATGTTTCGATAAGATCCCCTCTCATCCTTCTAAATTCCAGCGTGTACAAGCCCAGTCACTCCAGTCTTTCCACATACGACAATCCCGCCATTCCGGGAATTAACCTGGTGAACCTACGCTGCATGCCCCCAATAGCAAGAATATCCTTCCTCAAATTTGGAGACCAAAACGTACTCCAGCTTTTTGCATCTATCATAACATTCATAAGTGATCAGAATTGGGATGTTTGCACCTGCCCAAGTGTCGATTAAATATAGTTATTGCACTTCCTCAACTTCCCTCTCTGGCAGCTGGCTCCATAATACACACAACCTTTAACCAGAGGGCGGTGAATCTGTGGAATTCATTGCCACGGACAGCTGTGGAGGACAAGCCAGTGGATATTCTTGTCAGGCGGAGAGCGACCAGACACAAACCTTTTGGTCGACCTGCCGACTTTGTCAGGGTCTCTTGCACCAGAAGATCAAAAAGTTCATAAAATCCAAGGAGCAGAATTAGGCCATTCGGCCCATCGAGTCTACTCCACCATTCAACATGGCCGAACTATCTCTCCCTCCCAACCCCATTCTCCTGCCTTCTCCCCATAACCCCTGACACCCATACTAATCAAGGATCTATCTATCTCTGCCTTAAAAAAAATCCATTGATTTGGCCTCCACTGCAGTCTGTGCCAATGAATTCCACAGATTCACCACCCTCTGACTAAAGAAATTCCTCCTCACCTCCTTCCTAAAGGAACATCCTTTAATTCTGAGGCTGTGCCCTCTGGTCCTAGACTCTCCCACTGGTGGAAACATCCTCTCCACGTCCACTCTACGCCGACCAGCGATCCCCGCACACCAACACTATCCCACACACACTAGGAACAATTTACATTTCTTACACCAAGCCAATTAGCCTACAAACCTGTACGTCTTTGGAGCGTGGGAGGAAATCAAGAATCTATCTATCCCTGCCTTACAAAAAAAATCCACTGACTTGGCCTCCACAGCCATCTGTGGCAATGAGTTCCACAGATTCACCACCCTCTGACCAAAAAAAATCCTCATCTCCTTCCCAAAGCAACGTCCATTAGTTCTGAGGTTCATATCATATCATATCATATATATACAGCCGGAAACAGGCCTTTTCGGCCCTCCAAGTCCGTGCCGCCCAGTGATCCCCGCACATTAACACTATCCTACACCCACTAGGGACAATTTTTACATTTACCCAGCCAATTAACCTACATACCTGTACGTCTTTGGAGTGTGGGAGGAAACCGAAGATCTCGGAGAAAACCCACGCAGGTCACGGGGAGAACGTACAAACTCCTTACAGTGCAGCACCCGTAGTCAGGATCGAACCCGAGTCTCCGGCGCTGCATTCGCTGTAAAGCAGCAACTCTACCGCTGCGCTACCACAGGGAGCAAATTTGACACGTCGATCATCCGCGGAAGTCCGGATGAGGTCGAGATCAGCCGCCTCACCCGGCCTACGCCCCATATATTCGGGGGGGGGGGGGGGGGGGGGGGAGACGTGACATCTGGGGGGAGGGGGAGGGGGATTTCAAGTGCACTCTCGTAATTTTGTCCGGATTTAGTTTAGACACACACCGCGGAAACAGACCCTTTCGGCCCACCGGGTCGGCGCCGACCAGCGATCCCCGCACACCAACGCTATCCTACACCCACTAGGGACGATTTTTACATTCACACCAAGCCAATTAACCTACAAACCTGCACGCGTGGGAGGAAACCGAAGATCTCGGAGGAAAACCCACGCAGGTCACGGGGAGAATGTACAAACTCCGTACAGAAAGCGCCCGCAGCCGGGATGGAACCCGGGTCTCCGGCGCTGCGTTCGCTGCGAGGCGGCTGTCAGGCCACCAGTTGCCAGAAAAAAAAATTTGTTTAATCGGTGGGCCAATTTACAATTTGCTTTTACCGAAGCCCATTAGCCCGTAAATTCGCCGGTCTTTGGAGTGCGGGGGGGAAATCTCGAGGGAAAACTCGCAGGGTCGCTGTGAGGAGGTAGAAAGGCCGGACAGACAGACAGCGCCCGTGGTCAGGATCGAACCCGGTCCTGCGCCACCCCAAAAAATCACGTACCTCGGTTGGGCGTATCCCAGTCAATGATCAACCATGACAAGTACAGAGCTGCTATTGGCCAGCAATTGGTGAAGAAAATGTATGACAGGATAATGGCGCAAACGATACCTGCAAGAAACAAAAATAAAAGCACAGAAAATCAAGACCAGGGCAATGAAGAAGGGCCCAATATAAAACCAAACCATCCCCATTGTCACGTTAATTTTTTTGAGTTTAGTTTAGAGATTTAGATTTAGAGATACAGCGTGGAAACAGGCCCTTCGGCCCACCGGGTCCGTGCCGCCCAGAGATCCCCGCACACTAACACTATCCTACACCCACTAGGGACAATTTCTAAAAGTCCTAAAAGACTTCCCCCTTATCCTTAAACTGTGAACCCTTGTTCTGGACTTCCCCAACATCAGTAACAAGGGGTCATATTACCCAGTCAATTAACCTACAAACCCGCACGCCTTTGGAGTGTGGGAAGAAACCGATGATCTCGGAGAAAACCCACGCAGGTCACGGGGAGAACGTGCAAACTCCGTATGGACGGCGCCCATAGTCGGGATCGAACCCGAGTCTCCGGCGCTGCATACAGCATGGAAACAGACCCTTCGGGCCACCGAGTCCTGGCCGACGACCGATCACAGGCCCTTTGCTCTATGTTGTCCCACCTTCCTTAAGGGCGGTCACGGTGGCGCAGCGGCAGAGTTGCTGCCTTGCAGCGAATGCAGCGCCCGAGAGACCCGGGTTCGATCCCGACCACGGGTGCCGTCTGTATGGAGTTTGTACGTTCTCCCCCTGAGTTGGACACGTTAGAGGCAGGATACACGTTCCCAATGTTGGGGGAGTCCAGAACCAGGGGCCACAGTTTACGAATAAGGGGTAGGCCATTTAGAACGGAGATGAGGGGGGGGGGGGGGGGGGGAAAGGCAGGAAAATGGGATGAGGAGGTGGAGATAGGCAATAGGTGCAGGAGGAGGCCATTCAGCCCTTCGAACCAGCACCGCCATTCAATGTGATCATCCACAATCAGTGAAGATGGAGAGCAGCCGTGATCGAACGGCAGAGTGGACTCGACGGGCCGAATGGCCCAATTCTCCTCCGGCAACCTGTCACCTTGCGAACGCAACACGTTAAATGCCACAGGCGACCTACCCATCATGAGAAAGGAGACGACCCATTGGCAGACAGCGAGCATTTGCAGGTGCCGCTCTATCTTAGATCGGGCTTTCCAAGGAAGAGACGATAGACCGCTCAGTGCCGAGAGGATACTCTCCCCAGTTCCTGGCAGAGGGGGGGGGGGGGGGTATAAAAAAACCTCATTGAAACAAGTGTTAAGTTCATTAGATAGACACGAAACAGATAGCGTGGTTGTCTGCGTCAGTCTGGAGCAAAGATAATAGAGCAGAGCAAGATAGAACACTCGACCATAAAAACCGTAGCAGGCCACGGCGGCCATTTTAGTCGACAGAAACTTGCAGAAACATAACAAAAATCTGTGAATTGATAGATGAGTTATAGAAACATAGAAACATAGAAAATAGGTGCAGGAGTAGGCCATTCGGCCCTTCGAGCCTGCACCGCCATTCAATATAATCATGGCTGACCATCCAACTCAGTATCCTGTACCTGCCTTCTCTCCATACCCCCTGATCCCTTTAGCCACAAGGGCCACATCTAACTCCCTCTTAAATATAGCCAATCAACTGGCCTCAACTACCTTCTGTGGCAGAGAATTCCACAGATTCACCACTCTCTGTGTGAAGAAATGTTTTCTCATCTCGGTCCTAAAAGGCTTCCCCCTTATCCTTAAACTGTGACCCCTGGTTCTGGACTTCCCCAACATCGGGAAGAAACTTCCCGCATCTAGCCTCTCCAACCCCTCAGCCTAGCCTAGTCTATCCAATCTTTCTTCATATGAAAGTCCTGCCATCCCAGGGATCAATCTGGTGAACCTTCTCTGTACTCCCTCTAAGGCTAGAATGTCTTTCCTCAGATTAGGAGATATATTCTGCATTTTAATGGTATCGTATCAAGTCAAGTCAAGTCAAGTCAACTTTATTCGTCACATACATATACAAGGGCGGCACGGTAGCGCAGCTGTAGAGTTGCTGCTTTACAGCGAATGCAGCGCCGGAGACCCAGGTTCGATCCTGACTACGGGTGCTGCACTGTAAGGAGTTTGTACGTTCTCCCCGTGACCTGCGTGGGTTTTCTCCGAGATCTTCGGTTTCCTCCCACACTCCAAAGACGTACAGGTATGTAGGTTAATTGGCTGGGTAAATGTAAAAATTGTCCCTAGTGTGTGTAGGATAGGGTTAATGTACGGGGATCACTGGGCGGCACGGACTTGGAGGGCCGAAAAGGCCTGTTTCCGGCTGTATATATATGATATGATGATATGATAAGATGAAATGGAAGTGGCAACGCCCGAGGATTGTGCTAAACGACAAAACAGAATAGAAAAGAAAAAAAATTAACACACAAAATAAATTAATAATGAATAATTAAATTAGTCCCCGGTGATATGAGATTTAACAGTCCTGATGGCCTGTGGGAAGAAACTCCGTCTCATCCTCTCTGTTTTCACAGCATGACAGCGGAGGAAGGATGTTCTTGCTATTGAGGGCGTGCAGCGTAGGTTTACTAGGTTGATTCCCGGAATGGCGGGACTGTCATATGTTGAAAGACTGGAGCGACTAGGCTTGTATACACTGGAATTTAGAAGGATGAGAGGAGATCTTATCGAAACATATAAGATTATTAAGGGGTTGGACACGTTAGAGGCAGGAAACATGTTCCCAATGTTGGGGGAGTCCAGAACAAGGGGCCACAGTTTAATGTGATCATGGCTGATCATGGCTGATCATTCTCAATCAGTACCCCGTTCCTGCCTTCTCCCCATACCCCCTGACTCCGCTATCCTTAAGAGCTCTATCTAGCTCTCTCTTGAATGCATTCAGAGAATTGGCCTCCACTGCCTTCTGAGGCAGAGAATTCCACAGATTCACAACTCTGACTGAAAAAGTTTTTCCTCATCTCCGTTCTATATGGCCTACCCCTTATTCTTAAACTGTGGCCCCTTGTTCCGGACTCCCCCAACATTGGGAACATGTTTCCTGCCTCTAACGTGTCCAACCCCTTAATAATCTTATACGTTTCGATAAGATCTCAATAGACAATAGACAATAGACAATAGGTGCAGGAGTAGGCCATTGAGCCCTTCGAGCCAGCACCGCCATTCAATGCGATCATGGCTGATCACTCAATCAGTACCCCGTTCCTGCCTTCTCCCCATACCCCCTCACTCCGCTATCCTTAAGAGCTCTATCCAGCTCTCTCTTGAAAGCATCCAACGAACTGGCCTCCACTGCCTTCTGAGGCAGAGAATTCCACACCTTCAAAACTCTCTGACTGAAAAAGTTCTTCCTCATCTCCGTTCTAAATGGCCTACCCCTTATTCTTAAACTGTGGCCTCTCCTTCTCCTCTCATCCTTCTAAATTCCAGTGTATACAAGCCTAGTCGCTCCAGTCTTTCAACATAATATGTATAGGCTTTCCGCTGACTGGTTAGTACACAGCAAAAGCTTTTCACTGTACCTCGGTACACGTGACAATAAACTGAACTAAATTTCTGCAGATGCACCAGAGAAAGCCTACTGCTGGGTGGTGTCACATCTTGGTTTGGGAACAGCCCTGCCCGAGGACACAAGAAATTGCAGCCCAGTCCATCGCACAGACCAGACCCCCCACCATCGACCCCATCTACACTTAATGCTGCCTCGGGATAGCAGCTAACATCATCAAAGACGTGTCCCTGTCCCACCCCGGTCATTCCTTCTTCCTCCCTGCTCCCATCCGGCAGAAGGTACAGAAACTCGAAAGCGCGCACCACCAGACAATAGTCAATAGTCAATTCAAGTCAAGTCAAGTCAAGTCAAATTTATTTGTCACATACACATACTCGATGTGCAGTGAAATGAAAGTGGCAATGCCTGCGGGTTGTGCACAAAAATAATTACAGTTACAGCATATAAATAAAGTTAATAAATTTAGTCTCTGGGGTTATCAAAGTTGACAGTCCTGATGGCCTGTGGGAAGAAGCTCCGTCTCATCCTCTCCGTTTTCACAGCGTGACAGCGGAGGCGTTTGCCTGACCGTAGCATCTGGAACAGTCCGTTACTGGGGTGGCAGGGGTCCCTCATGATCTTGCTTGCTCTGGATCTGCACCTCCTGATGTATAGGTCCTGCAGGGGGACGAGTGTAGTTCCCATGGTGCGTTCTGCCGAACGCACTACTCTCTGCAGGGCCATCCTGTCCTGGGCAGAGCTGTTCCCAAACCAGACTGTAATGTTGCCGGACAGGATGCTCTCTACAGCCCCAGAGTAGAAGCAATGAAGGATCCTCAGCGACACTCTGAATAGTCAATAGTCAAGACTCAGAACCAGCTCTGTTATCAGGCTTCTGAACGGCCCTTCCATAAGCTAGGGCACTGTCCGATTCACCTCTGCCCCATTGCGGACATTGGACTTTGTCTGTGGAACTTTTTAGCTTGGTTTAGTTTTGTTTTAGTTTAGAGATAAAGCGCGGAAATAGGCCCTTTGGCCCAGTCCGAGTCCACACCAACCAGCGATCCCCACATTCTAGGGACGATTTACATTTTATACCAAGCCAATTAACCTACAAACCTGTAAGTCTTTGGAGTGTGGGAGGAAACCGAAGATCTCGGAGAAAACCCACGTAGGTCACGGGGAGAACGTACGAACTCCGTACAGACAGCACCCGTAGTCAGGATGGAACCCGGGTCTCCGGCGCTGTGAGGCAGTAGCTCTACCGGTACACCACTGTTACACTGCAATGCTGAGATCCATATTCTGCAATCGTATCTTTCCTTAGTTTTTAACGCTACAATGCTGAGAACTATATTCTGCACTCTGTAGGTAGACTCGTAATGCTGGAGTAACTCAGCGGGTCAGGCAGCATCTCGGGGGAGAAGGAATGGAGAAGGGTCTCGACCCGAAACATCACCCATTCCTTCTCTCCCAAGGTGCTCACCTGACCCGCTGAGTTAATCCAGTGTTGAGTGTCTACCTTCGATTTTAACCAGCATCTGCAGTTTTTTTTCCTACACATTCTGCACTCTATCTTTCTCTTCGCACTACCTGCTGTGCTTGAGTTTGGCTTGTTCGCACTGATCTATTTTATCTGATTTGATTGAATAGCTGGCAAACAAAAGCTTTCCACCTTATCTTGGTGCACGTGACAAGAGTAAACCCAAAGTTAAACATCGATATGGTTCCCAGCCAGCATGTGGTCCAAAGATTGATGCATTCTCTGATCTCCTCCCTCATCTTAAACATGGTTACAGACAGCGCGAGTTACGGACAGAGTCATGCAGTGTGGAAACAGGCCCTTCGGCCCAACTTGCCCACACCGGCCAACATGCCCCATCTACACTAGTCCCACCTGCCTGCGTTTGGTCCATATCGATAGCTAGATGATAGACAACAGGTGCAGGAGGAGGCCATTTGGCCCTTCGAGCCAGCACCGCCATTTAATGTGATCATGGCTGATCATTCTCAATCAGTACCCCGTTCCTGCCTTCTCCCCATACCCCCTGACTCCGCTATCCTTAAGAGCTCTATCCAGCTCTCTCTTGAATGCATTCAGAGAATTGGCCTCCAGAGAATTCCACAGATTCCCAACTCTCTGACTCTTTTTCCTCATCTCCGTTCTAAATGGCCTACCCCTTATTCTTAAACTGTGGCCCCTTGTTCTGGACTCCCCCAACATTGGGAACATGTTTCCTGCCTCTAACGTGTCCAACCCCTTAATAATCTTATACGTTTCGATAAGATCTCCTCTCATCCTTCTAAATTCCAGTGTATACAAGCCTAGTCGCTCCAGTCTTTCAACATATGACAGTCCCGCCATTCCGGGAATTAACCTAGTAAACCTACGCTGCACGCCCTCAATAGCAAGAATATCCTTCCTCCCTTATCCTTAGCCCCCCAAACCTGTCCTATCCATCTGTTTCTTAAATGTTGGGATAGTCCCAGCCTCAACCACCTCCTCTGGCAGCTAATTCCATGCACCCACCACCCTCTGTGTGGAAAAGTTACCCCTCGGATTCCTGTTAAATCTTTTCCCCTTCACCTTGAACCTATGTCCTCTGGTCCTCGATTCCCCCACTCTGGGCAAGTGACTCTGTGCATCTACCCGATCTATTCCTCTCATGATTTTATACACCTCTGTAAGATCTCCCCTCGTCCTCCTGCGCTCCATGGAATAGAGACCCAGCCTACTCAACCTCTCCCTGTAGCTCACACCCTCTAATCCTGGCAACATCCTCGTAAATCTTTTCTGAACCCTTTCAAGCTGGCCAATATCTTTTCTATAATACGGTGCCCGGAACTGAACACAATATTCTAAATGCGGCCTCACCAACGTCTTATACAACTGCAACATGACCTCCCAACTTCTATACTCAATACTCTGACTGATGAGGGCCAAAGTGCCAAAAGCCTTTTAGACCACCTTATCTACCTGCGACTCGACCTTCAAGGAACAATGCACATGTACTCCTAGATCCCTCTGCTCTACAACACTACCCAGAGGCCTACCATTCACTGTGTAGGTCCTGCCCATGTTAGACGTCCATAAATGCAACACCTCACGCTTCTCTGTGTTAAATTCCATCAACCATTCCTCCGCCCACCTGGCCAATCGATCCAGACCCTGCTGTAATCGTTCGCAACCGTCTTCGCTATCTGCAAAACCACTCACTTTTGCATCATCAGCAAACTTGCTAATCCTCTGGCAGCTCCTTCTGTACACACATCACACTTTGCGTGAAAATCTTGGTTGCAGGGACAAATTCCATCCATCCTACCTTCGCCTCTCAATCTCGTACACCTCCAGTAGGTCCCCTGCACTCCAAGGGATACAAGCCCAGCCTCTCCTCACAATGGAGACACTTGGTGGGTGGCACGGTGGCGTAGCGGTAGCGCCACTGCCTTTCAGCGCCAGAGACCCGGGTTCGATCCCGGCCTCGGGTGCTGCCTGTGCCGTGTGGAGTTTGCACGTTCTCCCAGTGATCGCGTGGGTTTTCTCCGGGTGCTCTGGTTTCCTGCCAGATTCCAAAGACGTTCAGGTTCGTAGGTTAATTGACCCGGAGCGCAGGACGGAACTAGTGTACGGGGTGATCGCGGGTCGGCGCGAACTCTGTGGGCCGAAGGGCCTGTTTCCACACTGTATCTCTAAACTAAACCGGTGCGAATAGGTGATCGATGGTCATCGCGATCTCAGTGGTCCAAGGGCTTGTTTCCACACCATCTCTAACCCAAACTAGACAGGTACATGGATAGGGTAGGTTTAGAGGGATCTGGGCCAAAGGCAGGCAATTGGTACTAGCTTGGTTGGCATGGATGAGTTGGGCCGAAGGGCCTGTTTCCATGCTCTACCACTATAACTCAATGAGACCCCCAAAAATACCAAGCAACATCCCAGTGAATTCTCGCTGCACCCTCAACAGAAGCAGGCCCTTCGGCCCAAAACGTCCATGCCAACTAGGGGTGCAACTATCTCACTCCCAAATAAGGGGCAAAAGGTGACATCACTGCCCCGTGCCCCACGTGACCTCACCCGGCCAGCGGCCATGTGCTCCCACTCCGCCAACGGCGGCCGCCCGAGCCGGGAGGCGGGTTGCTAAGCAACCTCCATTAGGCCGCGCCCGGGCGTCCGGGCCTACAGTGTCCGGGCCTACAGTGTCCGGGCCTACAGTGTCCGGGCCTACAGTGTCCGGGCCTACAGTGTCCGGGCCTACAGTGTCCGGGCCTACAGTGTCCGGGCCTACAGTGTCCGGGCCTACAGTGTCCGGGCCTACAGTGTCCGGGCCTACAGTGTCCGGGCCTACAGTGTCCGGGCCTACAGTGTCCGGGCCTACAGTGTCCGGGCCTACAGTGTCCGGGCCTACAGTGTCCGGGCCTACAGTGTCCGGGCCTACAGTGTCCGGGCCTACAGTGTCCGGGCCTACAGTGTCCGGGCCTACAGTGTCCGGGCCTACAGTGTCCGGGCCTACAGTGTCCGGGCCTACAGTGTCCGGGCCTACAGTGTCCGGGCCTACAGTGTCCGGGCCTACAGTGTCCGGGCCTACAGTGTCCGGGCCTACAGTGCCCGAGCCTACAGCAACCCCCGGGCCTAATACGGGACAAGGGTGGTCCCATACGGGACAAACCAATTTAGCCCAAAATACGGGATGTCCCGGCTAATACGGGACATAGTTGGCAACCCTGCATGGGGTTTATCCAGGTGTTCCGGTTTCCTCCCACATTTCAAAGACATACATGTTCGTAGGTTAATTGGCCCTCTGTAAGTAGTCCCTAGTGTGTAGGGAGTGGGATAACGTAGAACTAGTGTGACAGGTGTGATCGATGGTGGGCGTGGACTCGATGGGCCGAAGGGCCTGTTTTCATGCGGAATCATTAAACTTAAACTTGTTTCTGTGCTCTAAACTTATTTTGGGATTGGACAGGCTTGATGCAGGAAAAATGTTCCCGATGTTGGGAGAGTCCAGAACCAGGGGTCACGGTTTAAGAATAAGCCATTTAGAACTGAAATGAGGAAAAACTTTTTCACCCAGAGAATTGTGAATCTGTGGAATTCTCTGCCACAGAAGGCAGTGGAGTCCAATTCACTGGATGTTTTCAAGAGAGTTGGATACAGCTGTTAGGGCTAACGGAATCAAGGGATATGGGGAGACAGCAGGAACGGGGTACTGATTCTGGACGATCAGCCATGATCATATTGAATGGTGGTGCTGGCTCGAAGGGCCGAATGACCTACTCCAGTGTCTCTGTGTTACAGGGCAGATTGGGAAACCACCTCGCAAGTTTATACAGTAAACAAATAATGTCACTGGCCAGGGTTTCACCCATCCCCCTTCTCTTTAACAGCTTTAGAAACGTAGACATAGAAAATAGGTGCAGGAGGAGGCCATTGAGTATAGGAGCAAAGAGGTCCTTCTACAGTTGTACCGGGCCCTGGTGAGACCGCACCTGGAGTACTGTGTGCAGTTTTGGTCTCCAAATTTGAGGAAGGATATTCTTGCTATTGAGGGCGTGCAGCGTAGGTTCACTAGGTTAATTCCCGGAATGGCGGGACTGTCGTATGTTGAAAGGCTGGAGCAATTAGGCTTGTATACACTGGAATTTAGAAGGATGAGGGGGGATCTTATTGAAACATATAAGATAATTAGGGGATTGGACACATTAGAGGCAGGAAACATGTTCCCAATGTTGGGGGAGTCCAGAACAAGGGGCCACAGTTTAAGAATAAGGGGTAGGCCATTTAGAACGGAGATGAGGAAGAACTTTTTCAGTCAGAGAGTGGTGAAGGTGTGGAATTCTCTGCCTCAGAAGGCAGTGGAGGCCAGTTCGTTGGATGCTTTCAAGAGAGAGCTGGATAGAGCTCTTAAGGATAGCGGAGTGAGGGGGTATGGGGAGAAGGCAGGAACGGGGTACTGATTGAGAGGGATCAGCCATGATCGCATTGAATGGCGGTGCTGGCTCGAGGGGCTGAATGGCCTACTCCTGCATCTATTGTCTATTGTCTATTGGGCCCTTCGAGCCAGCACCGCCATTCATTGTGATCATGGCTGATCGTCCACAATCAATAACCCGTGCCTGCCTTCTCCCCATATCCCTTGATTCCGCTAGCCCTTAGAGCTCTATCTAGCTCTCTTTTAAATTCATCCAGTGAATTGGCCTCCACTGCCCTCTGTGGCAGAGAATTCCACAAATTCACAACTCTCTGGGTGAAAAAGTTCCTTCTCACCTCAATTTTAAATGGCCTCCCCTTTATTCTTAGACTGTGTGGCCCCCTGATTCTGGACTCCCCCAACATTGGCAAACATTTTTCCTGCATCTAGCTTGTCCAGTCCTTTTAGAATTTTATACGCCTCTCTAAGATCCCCTCTCATCCTTCCAAACTCCAGTGAATACAAGCCCAAGTCCCCACTACTCCCCATTCTCCCCACTGCTACAATCAGTCTGTAGACAGGTCCCGACACAAAACCTGTGTTACTCCAGCACTTTGGATTTTGCTTAGATAATAGCTGACATTTAAAAGGAATGCATAGGAAGGAACTGCAGACGCTGGTTTAAACCGAATAGACACAAAAATGCTGGAGTAACTCAGCGGGACAGGCAGCGTCTCTGGAGAGAAGGAATGGGTGACGTTTCGGGTCGAGACCCTTCTTCAAAGTTTATAACAAAAGATAGACAGCACTCAGCGGGTCAGGCAGCGTCTCTGGAGAGAAGGAATTGATGACGTTTCAGGTCAGGGTCTGAAGAAGGATCTCGACACAATATGTAACCGATTCCTTCTCTCCAGAGATGTTGCCTGTCCCGCTGAGTTACTCCAGCTTTTCTGTGTCTATCTTTGGTTTAAACCAGCATCTGCAGTTCCTTCCTGCACAAAGTTCATAAACACATCCCTTAAAGGCACAAAAACCCAAGCGGGAAAATTGGCCTAATTGTGTCGAACAAGAAGTCACAGACAAAGTTAGATCAAAGGAACTGGAGTAAAACGTCACAGCAAAGCTGATGAGCGTGGACATTTTAGAATCCTGCAAGTCTGACCAAACATTGGTAGGAAACAAGAAGAGTAAAATATATTGGTGTAGGAAGGAACTGCAGATGCTGGTTTACACCGAAGATGGACGCAAATTGCTGGAGGAACTCAGCATTCCCACTAGGGTTGGCAACTGTCCCGTATTAGCCGGGACATCCCGTATATTGGGCTAAATTGGTTTGTCCTGTATTAGGCCCGGGGGGGGGGGGGACACTGTAGGCCCGGACACTGTAGGCCCGGACACTGTAGGCCCGGTCACTGTAGGCCCGGTCACTGTAGGCCCGGTCACTGTAGGCCCGGACACTGTAGGCCCGGACAGTGCAGGCCCGGACACTGTAGGCCCGGACAGTGCAGGCCCGGGGACCGCTGTAGGCCCGGGGACCGCTGTAGGCCCGGACACTGTAGCCCCGGACACTGTAGGCCCGGACACTGTAGGCCCGGACAGTGTAGGCCCGGACAGTGTAGGCCCGGACAGTGTAGGCCCGGACAGTGTAGGCCCGGACAGTGTAGGCCCGGACAGTGTAGGCCCGGACACTGTAGGCCCGGACACTGTAGGCCCGGACACTGTAGGCCCGGACAGTGTAGGCCCGGACAGTGTAGGCCCGCACAGTGTAGGCCCGGACAGTGTAGGCCCGGACAGTGTAGGCCCGGACAGTGTAGGCCCGGACAGTGTAGGCCCGGACAGTGTAGGCCCGGACAGTGTAGGCCCGGACAGTGTAGGCCCGGACAGTGTAGGCCCGGAGGCCGCCTAATGGAGGTTGCATAGCAACGCGCCTCCCGGCCCGGGTGGCCGTCACTGGTGGAGCGGGAGTACGTGGCCGCTGGCTGGGTGAGGTCATAGGGGCACAGGGCGGTGACGTCACCCGTTGTCCCTTATTTGGGAGTGAGATAGTTGGCAACCCCTAATTCCCACACTGACCAGCACCTCGTTTTTTGCATGGGCAGCTTACACCCTAGCAGTATGGTTATTGACCTCCAACTTCAAGTAGCCCTTACTTTCCCTCTCTCTCTCCATCCCCTCCCCCTTCCCGGTTCTCCGACCAGTCTGACTGTCCCCCCGATTACATTTTATTTGTGTGTCCTTTGTTGTCACCTTCTCCAAGATAACATTGATCTATTCTACATTTCCCTTGGACTGCATCCCCTTTGATGTCTCATTTACACACCTTACCCTTCCTTATCTCTGTGTCTCCCGCTCCTCTACTGTAAAATAAAATATATAGTGTGGAAGCAGGCCCTTCGGCCCACCGAGTCCATGTTGAGCAGCGATCAGTAGACCCTGTACGTTAGTTCTACCATGCACACTAAGGGGCAATTTACAGAAGCCAATTAACCAACAAACCGCATGTCTTTGGAATGAGGGAGGAAACCAGAAGACCCACGCGGTCACGGGGAGAACGTACAAACTCTGTGCAGACAGCACCCGTAGTCGGGATGGAACCCGGGTCTCCAGCGCTGTGAGGCAGCAACTCTACCGCTGTGCCACCGTGCCAGTTGTTGGGAAGAAACTGCTCCTGAACATTACAGTTTGCAGACCGATGGCAGGAGTAAAACAAGAGTGTGGCCAGGGTCGGGATGGCCAACTATCTCACTCCCAAATACGGGACAAGGTGACGTCACCGCCCCGCCGTGACCTCACCCAGCCAGCGGCCACGTGCTCCCGCTCCACCAATGGCGGCCGCCCGGGCCGGGAGGCGGGCTTGCTACGTAACCTCCGTCAGACGAACGCACTCGGCCCTGCTCCCCGAACGCACTCGGCCCTGCTCCCTGAACTCTGTTAGCCTACACTGTCCGGGCCTACACTGTCCAGGCCTAGAGCGGCCCACGGGCCTAATACAGGACAAGGGCTGTCCTGTACGGGACAAACCAATTTAGCCCAAAATACGGGATGTCCCGGCTAATACGGGACAGCTGGCAACCCCAGGCCGGGTTGGTCAAGTCCTTGGGCACAGACAGACAAAAACAGTGTAGGTTTATCACGGACTGGCTCCAGAAAATAAGGAAATGGGAGAGGAATCACACTTATTTTGCGATCAAGGGGAGTCCGGAACAAGGGGCCACAGTTTGTGGCCACGTCCAAACTCCGTACAGACGGCGCCCGTAGTCGGGATGGAACCCGGGTCTCAGGCGCTGCATTCGCTGTAAGGCAGCAACTCTACCGCTGCGCCACCGTGCCGGCCTGTGTCAGGAACCTAATCAGGTTATCGTCTCAACTGATAAGACCTCATATACAAGGGTGACAAGCTTCAACCACCAGATAACCCGATCACTGCCACGTTACAACCGATCTCTGCACCCAGCGCTGGATTTTACTCATGTACACATGCTTTATACGCGGGCGGCACGGTGGTGCAGCGGGTAGAGCTGCTGCCTTACAGCGCCAGAGGCCCAGGAGCAATCCCGACTACGGGTGCCGTCCGTACGGAGTTTGTACGTTCTCTCCCTGACCTGCGTGGGTTTTCTCCGGGCGCTCCGGTTTCATCCCACACCAAAGGACGAGCAGATTTGTAGGTTAATTGGCTACGATAAAATTGCAAACTGTCCCTAATGTGGGTAGGTAGAGTGTTGGGTGGTCTGGACTAGACGGGCCGAAGGGCCCGTTTCCGTGCTGTATCTCTAAACCGATAAGCTAAATTAAACTTTGCCCACTCTCCCAAATCTTTAGGATACCCAAGGGTCCTTCTGCAGTTGTACAGGGCCCTAGTGAGACCACACCTGGAGTACTGTGTGCAGTTGTACAGGGCCCTAGTGAGACCGCACCTGGAGTACTGTGAGCAGTTTTGGTCTCCAAATTTGAGGAAGGATATTCTTGCTATTGAGGGCGTGCAGCGTAGGTTCACTAGGTTAATTCCCGGAATGGCGGGACTGTCATATGTTGAAAGACTGGAGCGACTAGGCTTGTATACACTGGAATTTAGAAGGATGAGAGGAGATCTTATCGAAACGTATAAGATTATTAAGGGGTTGGACACATTAGAGGCAGGAAACATGTTCCCTATGTTGGGGGAGTCCAGAACCAGGGGACACAGTTTAAGAATAAGGGGTAGGCCATTTAGAACTGAGATGAGGAAAAACGTTTTCAGTCAGAGAGTTGTGAATCTGTGGAATTCTCTGCCTCAGAAGGCAGTGGAGGCCAATTCTCTGAATGCATTCAAGAGAGAGCTCTTAAGGATAGCGGAGTCAGGGGGTATGGGGAGAAGGCAGGAACAGGGTACTGATTGAGAATGATCAGCCATGATCACATTGAATGGCGGTGCTGGCTCGAAGGGCCGAATGGCCTCCTCCTGCACCTATTGTCTATTGTCTATAACTTCACCACAGTCACAGCAAATCTGCAGGGTCTCGAGTGACTGAGGATCTGAAAGAAATTGGCATTAATTTCACTCGTGCAATTATTTTTGAATGAACAAGATTTGATTGTCAATAATTCCCTAGGACTTAATTACCTGGATAACGTACTGGAGTGTTGAAAGAGTGTGGATGCTTAAAATGGCACTGGGCAGACCAATGTGCAGTTAGTGGGTTAACATAGAATTAATGTGGACAGGTAATCGATGGTCAACATGGACTCAGTGGGTCAATGGGCCCATTTCCAAGCTGTATCTCTAAATTAAATAGTCAAGGCAAACTCAAGTGCAATAGCTAGAGTAAAGGAGAACACAGTGGGACAGTACACACGCAGGTACAGCAGGCAATGAAGAAAACCAATGGCTTGTACTCGTTGGAATTTAGAAGATTGAGGGGGGATCTTATAGAAACTCACAAAATTCTTAAGGGGTTGGACAGGCTAAATGCAGGAAGATTGTTCCCGATGTTGGGGAAGTCCAGAACAAGGGGTCACAGTTTAAGGATAAGGAGTTCGTATTGCAGTTGTACAGAGTGCTGGTGAGATCGCACCTGGAGTATTGCGTGCAGTTTTGGTTTCCTAATTTGAGGAAGAACGTTCTTGCTATTGAGGAAGTGCAGCGTAGGTTCACCAGGTTAATTTCCATGATGGTGGGACTGACATGCGAGGAAAAAATGGAGCGACTGGGATTATATTCACTGGAATTCAGACGAATTTTTTTCGTTTAGAGATACTGCGCGGAAACAGGCCCTTCGGCCCACCGGGTCCGCGCCGCCCAGCGATCCCCGCACACCAACACTATCCCACACACACTAGGGACAATTTTTACATTTACACCGAGCCAATTAACCTGCATACCTGTACGTCTTTGGAGCGTGGAAGGAAACCGAAGATCTCGGAGAAAACCCACGCAGGTCACGGGGAGAACGTACAAACTCCGTACAGACGGCGCTCGTAGTCGGGTTCGAACCCGGGTCTCCGGCGCTGCATTCGCTGTAAGGCAGCAACTCTACCGCTGCGCCACCGTGCCGGTGATGAGATTGGGTCTTATAGAAACATAAAACTCTTAAGGGATTGGACAGGCTAGATGCAGGAAATATATTCCTAATGTTGGGAGAGTCTAGAACCAGGGGCCACAGTTTAAGAATAAGGGGTAGAGGAAAAACATTTTCACCCGGAGACTTGTGACTCTGTAGAATTCTCTGCCACAGAGGGCAGTGGAGGCCAATTCACTGAATGTTTTCCAAGAGAGAGTTCGATTTAGCTCTTAGCGCTAACGGAATCAAGGGATATGGGGAGAAAGCAGGAACGGGGCATTGATTCTGGATGATCAGCCATGATCATAACAAGAGGAGTTGAGTATAGGAGCAAAGAGGTCCTTCTGCAGTTGTACAGGGCCCTAGTGAGACCGCACCTGGAGTACTGTGTGCAGTTTTGGTCTCCAAATTTGAGGAAGGATATTCTTGCTATTGAGGGCGTGCAGCGTAGGTTTACTAGGTTAATTCCCGGAATGGCGGGACTGTCGTATGTTGAAAGACTGGAGCGACTAGGCTTGTATACACTGGAATTTAGAAGGATGAGAGGGGATCTTATCGAAACATATAAGATTATTAAGGGGTTGGACACGTTAAAGGCAGGAAACATGTTCCCAATGTTGGGGGAGTCCAGAACCAGGGGCCACTGTTTCAGAATAAGGGGTAGGCTATTTAGAATGGAGATGAGGAAAAACTTTTTCAGTCAGAGAGTTGTAAATCTGTGGAATTCTCTGCCTCAGAAGGCAGTGGAGGCCAATTCTCTGAATGCATTCAAGAGAGAGTTAGATAGAGCTCTTAACGATAGCAGAGTCAGGGGGTATGGGGAGAAGGCAGGAACGGGGTACTGATTGAGAATGAGCAGCCATGATCACATTGAATGGTGGTGCTGGCTCGAAGGGCCGAATGGCCTCCTCCTGCACCTATTGTCTATCACATTGAATGGCAGTGCTGATTCATGCACCTATTTTCTATGTTTCTGTGTTATTATGCCCAGGGTTAGGTTATTATTACTGTCACATGTACCGAAGTATAGGGCAAAGCCTTGTTCTGCATGCTATTCCAAGCAGATCAGATAATACCATACATAAACACAATCAAGTCAAACTCAAGTCCAACAGGTAGAGCAAAGGGGAAGATACAGAGTGCAGAATATAGTTCTCAGCAATGTAGCACATCAGTTCCAGAGACAAAGTAAAACACAGACTATACATCATTATAGAGCAGTTCCAAACTACTATCTACATCATTGGAGACCATCGGACTATCTTTGATTGGACTTTACTTTGCACTAAATGTTATTCCCTTAATAATGTCTCACTAGGGACAATTTTTACATTTACATTTACCAAACCAATTAACCTGCAAACCCTGCACGTCTTTGGAGTGTGGGAGGAAACCGAAGATCTCGGAGAAAACCCACGCAGGTCACGGGGAGAACGTGCAAACTCCGCACGGACAGCACCTGTAGTCGGGATGGAACGCAGGTCTCCGGCGCTGCATTCGCTGTAAGGCGGCAACTCTAGACCGCCGCGCCAGCGTGACCGCCCTGCCGGACTTATCTTGAACTAAACGTTACTCGCAATATTCCCTTCTCATACACTGTGGACGGCTCGATTGTAACCACGTATTGTCTTTCCGCTGACTGGTTAGCGCGCAACGAAAGCTTTTCACTGTACCTCGGTACACGTGACAATGGACTAAACGGAACTGAAACATCAATCGTCAAAGTCGGACGTGGACTTTGGGGTAGAGTCACTTGCACCGAGAGAATAAAAAGAAGTTCATAGAAACATAGAAACATAGAAAATAGGTGCAGGAGTAGGCCATTCGGCCCTTCGAGCCTGCACCGCCATTCAATATGATCATGGCTGATCATCCAACTCAGTATCCCGTACCTGCCTTCTCTCCATACCCCCTGATCCCTTTAGCCACAAGGGCCACATCTAACTCCCTCTTAAATATAGCCAATGAACTGGCCTCAACTACCTCCTGTGGCAGAGAATTCCACAGATTCACCACTCTCTGTGTGAAAAAAACGTTCTCATCTCGGTTCATCAGTTGTAGGAGAAGAATCAGGCCATTCGGCCCATCAAGTCCACCCCACCATTCAATCATGGCTGATCTAACTTCCCCTCTCAACCCCATTCTCCTGCATTCTCCTCACGACCCCCAACACCTTTTTTTAACAAACCAAAAATCACACGTACAAGCCATTAAAACTGTTAATACATACAATCTTGTTAATTAATTTTTTTTTTGCATGAGATGAATTTACGATAATACTGATTGTAACTGGTTTAAAGAAACAAATATATCACCGGGGTAACTTGCATGAATTGAGGCAGTGCAGCGTAGGTTCACTAGGTTAATCCCCGGGATGGCGGGACTGTCGTACGAGGAAAGACTAGGGCTTGTATTCACTGGAGTTTAGAAGGATGAGAGGGGTTCTTGCTATTGAGGGCGTGTAGCATAGGTTTACTAGGTTAATTCCCGGAATGGTGGGACTGTCATATGTTGAAAGACTGGAGCGACTAGGCTTGTATACACTGGAATTTAGAAGGATGAGAGGAGATCTTATCGAAATAACCATATAACATATAACAACTACAGCACGGAAACAGGCCCGTTCGGCCCTACCAGTCCACGCCGACCACTCTCCCTGACCTAGTCTCATCTACCTGCACTCAGACCATAACCCTCTAATCCCCTCTTATCCATATACCTATCCAATTTACTCTTAAATAATAAAATCGAGCCTGCCTCCACCACTTCCACCGGAAGCCCATTCCATACAGCCACCACCCTCTGAGTAAAGAAGTTACCCCTCATGTTACCCCTAAACTTTTGTCCCTCAATTCTGAAGCTATGTCCCCTTGTTGGAATCTTCCCCACTCTCAAAGGGAAAAGCCTACCCACGTCAACTCTGTCCGTCCCTCTCAAAATTTTTAAAACCTCTATCAAGTCCCCCCTCAACCTTCTACGCTCCAAAGAATAAAGAGAGAGAGTGTGTGAGAGAGAGAATGTATGATTATTAAGGGGTTGGACACGTTAGAGGAAGGAAACATGTTCCCAATGTTGGGGGAGTCCAGAACCAGGGGCCACACAGTCTAAGAATAAAGGAGAGGCCATTTAAAACTGAGGTGAGAAGGAACTTTTTCACCCAGAGAGTTGTGAATTTGTGGAGTTCTCTGCCACAGAGGGCAGTGGAGGCCAAATCACTGGATGGATTGATAGAGAGTTAGATACTCTTAAAGATAGTGGAGTCAAGGGATATGGGGAGAAGGCAGGCACGGGTTACTGATTGTGGACGATCAGCCAATGATCACAATGAATGGCGGTGCTGGCTCGAAGGGCCGAATGGCCTCCTCCTGCACCGATTTTCTATGTTTCTACGTTTCGATGTAAGTGCTTCAGAATGCACTAGAGATTTAAATGCGAGATTTTGGGGGGGGTGGGAAGGGGGGAAAAGGGGGGGGGGGGAAGGGGGGGGGGGAAGGGGGGGAAAAGGGGGGGGGGAAGGGGGGGGGGGAAGGGGAGGGGGTTTGAGTTAACATCCATTGTACAAATGACCACCTTACTCACCTCTCAGCAGTCCAGACTGGGCTACGATTATGGTTCGCATTTGCTCTCGGTTTTGATTGAGATTTTCTGTGCTCTAAGAGCTAAAACAATTAAGGGACTGAGGTCGGACGGTCACTTGTTTGAATGTTGCAAATCGCATATATAGATATATGTGTGTTTGAGAGAGAGGGAGAGAGTGGGAGAGAGAGAGTGGGAGAGAGAGAGAGTGGGAGAGAGAGAGTGGGAGAGAGAGAGTGGGAGAGAGAGGGAGTGGAGAGAGAGAGAGAGTGGGAGAGAGAGAGTGGGAGAGAGAGAGAGAGAGTGTGAGAGAGAGAGTGTGTGAGAGAGAGAGAGAGAGAGAGAGAGTGGGAGTGAGAGTGTGGGAGAGAGAGAGAGATTGTGTGGGGGAGAGTGGGAGAGTGTGAGAGAGTGGGAGTGAGTGAGTGTGAGAGAGAGTGTGAGAGAGAGAGTGGGGGAGAGAGAGTGGGAGTGGAGAGAGAGAGAGAGAGAGAGAGAGTGGAGAGAGAGTGTGTGAGAGAGAGAGAGGGGGAGTGGAGAGAGAGAGAGTGGGAGTGCGAGAGAGAGTGTGGGAGAGAGAGAGAGATTGTGTGGGAGAGTGGGAGTGAGTGTGAGAGAGAGTGTGAGAGAGAGAGAGAGAGAGAGATGTATTTGCACCACAGTGGCTGTGCCGAGATGACTAATTGTGGGGCGAAAGAGCAGGCGGAGAGAGACGGTGCGGACCTTTAATACTTCGGTAAGACACATTCCCCTCCCACATTGAGGGCGGAGGGACTTGCAACACATTGCAAACTGTTCAATCACAGCAAGACAAGGCACAAAGAGAGTGCGCACTGACTCTCGCATGTGGACGTTTTGCATTGTGGTCTCACAAGGTGCAGTGGATTGCACTTTTAATTCCTCTCCTCTGAGACCCAGCTAGGAGTTTGCAAAAAAAAATGCAGTTGGAAAGTTTGGACAAACTTTCTCACAACTCACCTTTTCTCCCCTGGAGGCTCAGAATGGCTTGGCCCCTCATGTCCCCGCCTTCCCCCTGCCATTGGGCAGTCGGGGAGGAGGTCCCATGTGGTGGATGGAGGTTGTCGTGTCCCAGGTACATTGTCGTGTCCAAGATACATTGTCATCTCCGAGATACATTGCCATCTCCGAGATACATTGTCGTGTCCCAGGTACATTGTGTGTCCCAGGTACATTGTCATGTCCCAGGTGCATTGTCGTGTCCCAGGTGCATTGTCGTGTCCCAGGTACATTGTCATGTCCCAGGTACATTGTCGTGTCCAAGATACATTGTCATCTCCGAGATACATTGCCATCTCCCAGATACATTGTCCTGTCCCAGGTACATTGTCCTGTCCTAGGTGCATTGTCGTGTCCCAGGTGCATTGTCGTGTCCCAGGTGCATTGTCGTGTCCCAGGTGCATTGTCGTGTCCCAGGTGCATTGTCGTGTCCCAAGTACATTGTCGTGTCTGAGATACATTGTCATGTCCCCCAGGTGCATTGCCCTGTCCCCCAGGTGCATTGTCGTGTCCCAGGTGCATGTCGTGTCCCAGGTGCATTGTGTGTCCCAGGTACATTGTCTGTCCCAGGTACATTGTCATGTCCCAGGTGCATTGTCCTGTCCCAGGTGCATTGTCGTGTCCCAGGTATATTGTCGTGTCCAAGGTACATTGTCCTGTCCCAGGTGCATTGTCGTGTCCCAGGTGCATTGTCGTGTCCCAGGTGCATTGTCGTGTCCCAGGTACATTGTGTGTCCCAGGTACATTGTCATGTCCGAGATACAATGTCTTGTCCCAGGTGCATTGTGTGTCCCAGGTAAATTGTCTGTCCCAGGTACATTGTCATGTCCCAGGTGCATTGTCCTGTCCCAGGTGCATTGTCGTGTCCCAGGTGCATTGTCGTGTCCCAGGTGTATTGTTGTGTCCAAGGTACATTGTCCTGTCCCAGGTGCATTGTCGTGTCCCAGGTGCATTGTCGTGTCCCAGGTGCATTGTCGTGTCCCAGGTGCATTGTCGTGTCCCAGGTGCATTGTCGTGTCCCAGGTACATTGTGTGTCCCAGGTACATTGTCATGTCCGAGATACATTGTCATGTCCGAGATACAATGTCGTGTCCCAGGTACATTGTGTGTCCCAGGTACATTGTCCTGTCCCAGGTACATTGTGTGTCCCAGGTGCATTGTCGTGTCCCAGGTGCATTGTCGTGTCCCAGGTACATTGTCAACTTATTTACATCGGCGAGACCAAGCGCAGGCTCGGCGATCGCTTCGCTCAACACCTGCGCTCGGTCCGCGTTGGCCAAACTGATCTCCCGGTGGCCGAGCACTTCAACTCCCCCTCCCACTCCCAGTCTGACCTTTCTGTCATGGGCCTCCTCCAGTGCCATAGTGAGGCCCACCGGAAATTGGAGGAACAGCACCTCATATTTCGCCTGGGCAGCTTGCAGCCCAGCGGCATGAACATTGACTTCTCCAACTTTAGATAGTTCCTCTGTCCCTCTCTTCCCCTCCTCCTTCCCAGATCTCCCTCTATCTTCCTGTCTCCACCTATATCCTTCCTTTGTCCCGCCCCCCTGACATCAGTCTGAAGAAGGGTCTCGACCCGAAACGTCACCCATTCCTTCTCTCCTGAGATGCTGCCTGACCTGCTGAGTTACTCCAGCATGTTGTGAATAAATACCTTTGATTTGTACCAGCATCTGCAGTTATCGGCTTATACTACTTGTCATGTCCGAGGTACAAGGAATTTAGAAGGATGAGAGGAGATCTTATCGAAACGTATAAGATTATTAAGGGGTTGGACACGTTAGAGGCAGGAAACATGTTCCCAATGTTGGGGGAGTCCAGAACAAGGGGCCACAGTTTACGAATAAGGGGTAGGCCATTTAGAACTGAGATGAGGAAAAACTTTTTCAGTCAGAGAGTTGTGAATCTGTGGAATTCTCTGCCTCAGAAGGCAATGGAGGCCAATTCTCTGAATGCATTCAAGAGAGAGAGCTGGATAGAGCTCTTAAGGATAGCGGAGTCAGGGGGTATGGGGAGAAGGCAGGAACGGGGTACTGATTGAGAATGATCAGCCATGATCACATTGAATGGCGGGGCTGGCTCGAAGGGCCGAATGGCCTCCTCCTGCACCTATTGTCTATTGTCTATTGTGTGATCTCCTCTGGACCTACCTCAAGGGGCAAGGGTCACAGAGTCGTCATCGAGTCATCGAGTGATGCAGCCAGTGGAAATAGGTCCCCTCCTGGCCAACTCGCCCACACCGACCAACGGTTTTGTCCCAGCTACCCAAGTCACTGCCTGCCTGCGCTTGGCACATATCCCTCCAAACCTGTGCCGTCCATTTAGTTTAGTTTAGAGATACAGCGCAGAAACAGGCCCTTCGGGTCCCGCGCCGACCAGCGATCCCGCACACCAACACTATCCTACACACACACACACACACTAGGGACAATTACACATACACCAAGCCAATTAACCTACATTCCTGCACGTCTTTGGAGTGTGGGAGGAAACCGAAGATCTCGGAGAAAACCCACGCAGGTCACGGGGGGGAACGTACAAACTCCGTGCAGACGGCGCCCGTAGTCGGGATCGAACCCGGGTCTCCGGCGCTGCAAGTGCTGGAAGGCAGCAACACTACCGCTGCGCCACTGTGCCGCCCTGTACCTCTCCAACTGGTTTCTTAAACGTCGGGATAGTCCCAGCCTCAACTACTCCTCTGGCAGCTTGTTCCATACACCCACCACAAAAGTTTGCCCCTCGGATTCCATTAAATCTTTTCCCCTTCACAATAGACAATAGACAATAGGTGCAGGAGGAGGCCATTTGGCCCTTCGAGCCAGCACCGCCATTCAATGTGATCATGGCTGATCATTCTCAATCAGTACCCCGTTCCTGCCTTCTCCCGTACCCCCTGACTCCGCTATCCATAAGAGCTCTATCTAGCTCTCTCTTGAATGCATTCAGAGAATTGGCCTCCACTGCCTTCTGAGGCAGAGAATTCCACAGATTCACAACTTTCTGACTGAAAAAGTTTTGCCTCATCTCCGTTCTAAATGGCCTACCCCTTATTCTTAAACTATGTGACCCCTGTTTCTGGACTCACCCAACATTGGGAACATGTTTCCTGCCTCTAACGTGTCCAACCCCTTAATAATCTTATACGTTTCGATAAGATCCCTTCTCATCCGTCTAAATTCCAGTGTATACAAGCCTAGTCGCTCCAGTCTTTCAACATATGACAGTCCCGCCATTCCGGGAATTAACCTAGTAAACCTACGCTGCACGCCCTCAATAGCAAGAATATCCTTCCTCAAAATTGGAGACCAAATTGAACCTTGAACCTTGAACCTTGAACCTGTGTCCTCTGGTCCTCGGTCATCCTGTCCTCTCCAATCTCATGGTTCAGAATATGGAGCAGGGGTATGAAAGATGAAGAAATGCACATTTCCAGACCACCTTTACTCCGATCTCGGAGAATTGGGTTTTCTCCGAGATCTTCGGTTCCTCCCACATTCCAAAGACGTGCAGGTATGTAGGTTAATTGACTGGGTAAATGTTTTTTTTTTAAATTGTCCCTAGTGTGTGTAGGATAGTGTTACTGTGCGGGGATCGCTGGGCGGCACGGACTCGGTGGGCCGAAGGGCCTGTTTCCGCGTTGGATCTCTAAATTAAAAATCTTTACCTCTCAGCCCTCCAGAATGGGCATATATCCAATGACATATGATGAAAGAATGGGTCGACTGGGCTTGTATTCGCTGGAGTTTAGAAGGATGAGAGGGGATCTTATAGAAACATATAAAATTCTTTAGAGGATAGGGCAGGGTAGATGCAGGAAAAATGAGTCCAGAACCAGGGGCCAGAGTTTAAGAATAAGGGGTTGACCATTTAGAACTGAGGTGAGGAAAACCTTTTCACCCATAGAGTTGTGAATCTGTGGAATTCTCTGCCGCAGAGGGCAGTGGAGGCCAATTCACTGGGTGTTATCAAGAGAGAATTAGATAGAGCTCTTAGGGCTAACGTAATCAAGGGGTAATGGGTGAGAAAGCAGGAACGGGGGACTGATTTTGGATGAGCAGCCATGATCATGTTAGAAACATAGAAACATAGAAAATAGGTGCAGGAGTAGGCCATTCGGCCCTTCGAGCTGCACCGCCATTCAATATGATCATGGCTGATCATCCAACTCAGTAACCCGTACCTGCCTTCTCTCCATACCCCCTGATCCCTTTAGCCACAAGGGCACATCTAACTCCCTCTTAAATACAGCCAATGAACTGGCCTCAACTACCTTCTGTGGCAGAGAATTCCACAGATTCCACCACTCTCTGTGTGAAAAGAAACGTTCTCATCTCGGCCCTTATCCTTAAACTGTGACCCCTTGTTCTGGACTTCCCCATCATCGGAACAATCTTCCTGCATCTAGCCTGTCCAACCCCTTAAGAATTTTGTAAGCTTCTATAAGATCCCCCCTCAATCTTCTAATGTTGAATGGCGATGCTGGCTCGAGGGGCTGAATGGCCTCCTGCTGCACCTATGTTTCTGTGCTTCTATCTCTGTGCGAATGCAGAAGACTGGTCCGACCAGCCAGGCTGTCCCCCTGATTCAATTATATCTCTGCGTGCATCATTGTCACCTAATCCCAGCTAAACCGAATCTGAATCGGAATCTGAATCACAATCTTTATTGTCATTCCAAATGGATTGAACGAAAATCATTTGGCACGCAGCCACAACAGTACAGAGTCAAAGACACACAATTTTAACACAAATATCCATCACAGTGACTCCTCCGGACACCCCCTCACTGTGATGGAAGGCAAGAACATTTCTCTCTCTTCCCCCATGCTTCTCCCCACGGACAGATAGTTTGACGATGGAAGGCCCCGCGGGCGAGCCACGCCGGCGATGGAAGGCCCGCGGCCGAGCCACGCCTCGAGGAAGAGATTTCTTTAGAAGAAAGGTTTCCCCCACCCCCCACCCCCCACATATACACAGCTAAAAATAAACTACTACACCCATCTAACACTAACGCACAGACAAAAAAAGAAAAAGACAAACAGACTGGTGGCGCCATGCAGTACCGAGCATAACAATGATCGGTACTGCATTGTCCTCGACCGCCATCCCCTTTGATGTCACGTCTTCACGCCCCACACTTCCTTATCTCTACGTCTCCCTCTCCCCTGGCTCCCAGTCTGAAGAAGGGTCTCGACCCAAAACGTCATCCGTTCCTTCTCTCCAGAGACGCTGCTGTGCCGCTGAGTTACTCCAGCATTTTGTGTCTATCTTTGGTGTAAACGGGCATCTGCAGTTAGACAATAGACAATAGACGATAGACAATAGGTGCAGGAGGAGCCCATTCGGCCCTTCGAGCCTGTACGCACCGCCATTCAATGTGATCATGGCTGATCATTCTCAATCAGTACCCCGTTCCTGCCTTCTCCCCGCACCCCCTGATTCCGCTATCCTTAGGAGCTCTATCTAGCTCTCTCTTGAATGCATTCAGAGAATTGGCCTCCACTGCCTTCTGAGGCAGAGAATTCCACAGATTCACAACTCTCTGATTGAAAAAGTTTTTCCTCATCTCGGTTCTAAATGGCCTACCCCTTATTCTTAAAACTGCGGCCCCTTGTTCTGGACTCCCCCAACATTGGGAACATGTTTCCTGCCTCTAACGAGTCCAATCCCCTTAATAATCTTATACGTTTCGATAATATCTCCTCTCATCCTTCTAAATTCCAGTTGTTTACAAGCCTAGAGGCTCCAGTTCCTTCCTGCACACGCTCTATGCAAACTTTGATAGTTCCTCTGTCCCTCTCTTCCCCTCCCCCTTCCCAGTTCTCCCTCTATCTTCCTGTCTCCACCTACATCCTTTCTTTCTCCCGCCCCCCTGACATTAGTCAGAAGAAGGGTCTCGACCCGAAACGTCACCCATTCCCTCTCTCCTAGATGCTGCCTGACCCGCTGAGTTACTCCAGCATTTTGTGATACACTCTAAACTGATGCACACTGTTTTCATTTCCTATTTATAATGAAAGAAAGAGACACATAGCCATCGAATCATTGTTGGAGAGAGATGCTGCCAACAATGGATCATTGTGGGCTCCACTTTTCTGAGCCATCGATTCAGGCTCTCCTTGTTCTGTAACTTCTCAGAACCTCCACTGTCCCCCTCCCTGACTCTCAGTCTGAAGAAGGGTCTCGACCCGAAACCGTCACCCATTCCTTCTCTCTGGGGATTTGGTTCTGGGAACGGCTCCATCCAAGAACGCAATGAAATGCAGAGAGTTGTGGACACAGCCCAGACCATCACACAAACCAACCTCCCTTCCACTGACTCCATCCACACCTCACGCTGCCTCTGCAAGGCCAGCAGCATCATCAAGGACCAGTCTCACCCCGGTCACTCCATCTTCTCCCCTCTCCCATCAGGGCAAGAGGTACAGAAGTGTGAAAACGCACACCTCCAGATTCAGGGGCAGTTTTCTTCCCGGCTGTTATCAGGCAACTGAACCATCCTACCACAACCAAGAGAGCGGTGCTGAACTACTATCTACCTGATTGGAGGACCCTCGGACTATCCTTGATCAGACTCTAGTTTAGTTTAGTTTAGTTTAGTTTAGAGATACAGCGCGGGAAACAGCTCTTCGGCCCACCGGGCCCCGCGCCGACCAGCGATCCCCGCACACTAACATTATCCTACACCCACTAGGGACAATTTTTACATTTACCAAGCCCAATTAACGTACAAACCCGCACGTCTTTGGAGCGTGGGAGGGAACGGAAGATCTCGGAGAAAACCCACGCAGGTCACGGGGAGAACGTACAAACTCCGCACGGATGGCGCCCGTAGTCGGGATGGAACCCGGGTCTCCGGCGCTGCATTCGCTGCAAGGAAGCAACTCTACCGCCGCGCCACCGTGACCGCCCCCTACTGGACGTGTCTTGAACTAACCACATCATTCACATTACTCCCTTCATCGTGTATCTTGCAACACTGCGGGCGGGTCGATGGCAATCGTGTCTTGTCTTTCCGCTGGCTGGTTAGCACGTGGCAACAAATAAGTTTCTCACCGTACCCTGGTGCAGGTGGTGATAGAATAAACTCAAACTAAACTCACCCACCGATGGGCCGAATGGCCTGCTGTTTAAGAATAAGGGGGAGGCCATTTTGAACAGAGATGAGGAAAGACTTTTTCAGTCAGAGAGTTGCAAATCTGTGGAATTCTCTGCCTCAGAAGGCAGTGGAGGCTAATTCTCCGAATGCATTCAAGAGAGAGCTAGATAGAGCTCTTAAGGATAGCGGAGTCAGGGGGTATGGGGGAGAAGGCAGGAACGGGGGTACTGATTGAGAATGATCAGCCATGATCACATTGAATGGCGGTGCTGGCTCGAAGGGCCGAATGGCCTCCTCCTGCACCTATTGTCTGTTGTCTATTGTCTGTGCTGCACGGGACCACAGCTCTGCTTCTTACCTCTCCGCCCTGCCGAGCCCCTCTTCATTCTGTGAGTGTTTCCCTCGGCTGGGACGCTGCTCCAGAGCTCTCGCTGCGAGGCAAAGCATCCCTGTCTCTGATCCCCAAGCAGAAAATGCGGAATTTCCATCCTCCTCCCCTCCTGACCCATCAGCTGTGGGTCGGAGCACTGCCTCTCACACGCTAGGGTTTGTTGCAGCTCCTAACTGCGGACAGACAACTTAGCACGCAGGCGGGACAGAAGCAAGTTAACTCTGACCTCGCCTGTACGGCGAGTGGTCGCATTGGCCTGGATCGTACAAACATAGGTGCAGCAGGGGGAGGCCATTCGGCCCTTCCAGCCAGCACCGCCATTCAATAGCGGAGTCAGGGGGTATGGGGAGAAGGCAGGAACGGGGTACTGATTGAGATGATCAGCCATGATTCACATTGAATCGCGGTGGCTGGCTCGAAGGGCCGAATGGCCTCCTCCTGCCACTATTGTCTATTGTCTATTGACACGTTAGAGGCAGGAAATATGTTCCCGATGTGGGGGGGAGTCCAGAACAAGGGGCCACAGTTTAAGAATAAGGGGTAAGCCATTTAGAACGGAGATGAGGGAAAAACTTTTTCAGTCAGAGAGTTGTGAATCTGTGTAATTCTCTGCCTCAGAAAGGCAGTGGAGGCCAATTCTCTGAATGCATTCAAGAGAGAGATAGATAGAGCTCTTTAGGATAGCGGAGTCAGGGGGTGTATGGGGGAGAAGGCGGGAACGGGGGTACTGATTGAGAATGATCAGCCATGATCACATTGAATGGTGGTGCTGGCTCAAGGGCTGAATGGCCTCCTCCTGCACCTATTGTTTATTGTCTATAAAATGCTGGAGTAACTCAGCGGTTCAGACAGCATCTCAGGAGAGAAGGAATGGGTGACGTTTCGGGTCGAGACCCTTCTTCAGACTGATGTCAGGGGGGGGGGGGGGCTGGACAAAGAAAGGATATAGGTGGAGACAGGAAGACAGTGGGAGAACTGGGAAGGGGGAGGGGGAGAGAGGGACAGAGGAACTATCTAAAGTTAGAGGTGTAAACCTGACTTTAGATAGTTCCTCTGTCCCTCTCTTCCCCTCCACCTTCCCAGTTCTCCCACTGACTTCCTGTCACCGCACATTCAATATGATCACGGGCTGATCATCCAAAATCAGTACCCCGTTTCTGCTTTCTCCCCATATCAATAGACAATAGGTGCAGGAGTAGGCCATTCGGCCCTTCGAGCCAGCACCGCCATTCAATGTGATCATGGCTGATCATTCTCAATCAGTACCCCCGTTCCTGCCTTCTCCCCATACCCCCTGACTCCACTATCTTTAAGAGCTCTATCTAGCTCTCTCTTGAAAGCATGCAGAGAATTGGCCTCCACTGTCTTCTGAGGCAGAGAATTCCACAGATTCACAACTCTCTGACTGAAAAAGTTTTTCCTCATCTCCATTCTAAATGGCCTACCCCTTATCTTAAACTGTGGCCCCTGGTTCTGGACTCCCCCAACATTGGGAACATGTTTCCTGCCTCTAAAGCATCCAATCCCTTAATAATCTTATAGATTCCGTTAGCCCCAAAGAGCTAAATCTAAATGCGGTCCCACCCTCCCGCGTTTGGCCCATATCCGTCTAAACCTGTCCTATCCATGTACCTGTCCAAGTGTTATTTAAAGCTTGTGATAGTCCCAGCCCTCAACTACCTCCTCTGGCAGCTCGTTCCATACACCCACCACCCTTTGTGTGAAAAAGTTACCCCTCGGGTTTCCATTAAATCTTTCCCCCCCTCACCTTAAACCTGTGTCCTCTGGTCCTTAATTCCTCTACTCTGGGCAAGAGAATCTGTGCATTCAACTTATCTATTACTATGATGATTTTATACACCTCTGTAGATCACCCTTCATCCTCCTGCGCTCCAAGGAATAGAGTCCCAGCCTGCTCAACCTCTCCCTGTAGCTCAGGCCCCTCATGTCCTGGCAACGTCCTTGTAAATCTACTCAATTTTATTGATTTTCTTTTGTTGTTGTTTATTATATGTTAGCTATGAGTATCGGCGGTCATGGTGGCGCGGCGGTAGAGTTGCCACCTTACAGCCGAATGCAGCGCCGGAGTCCCGGGTTCCATCCCGACTACGGGCGCCGACTGTACGGAGTTTGTACGTTCTCTCCCGTGACCTGCGTGGGTTTTCTCCGGGATCTTCGGTTTCCCCTCCCACACTCCAAAGACGTGCAGGTTTGTAGGTTAATTGGCTTGGTATAAATGTAAAAAATTGTCCCTAGTGTGCGTGTAGGATAGTGTTAGTGCGCGGGAAACGCTGGTCGGCGCGGACCCGGTGGGCCGAAGGGCCTGTTTCCACGCTGTATCTCTAAACTAACCTGAACTCTCTTGAATACATCCAGTGAATTGGCCTCCACTGCCTTCTGTGGCAGAGAATTCCACAGATCACAACTCTCTGGGTGAAAAAGTTTTTCCTCATCTCAGTCCTAAATGGCCTACCCCTTATTCTTAAATCGACCTGTGATTATAAATGTGGATCGGCCTGTGCATGTAATATTAACTCCGTGTTAACTGTGCAACTCAATCAGGATTGTTCCCGATGTTGGGGAAGTCCAGAACAAGGGGTCACAGTTTAAGGATAAGGGGGAAGTCTTTTAGGACCGAGATGAGAACTTTTTTTCCACACACCGAGAGTGGTGGAATCTGTGGAATTCTCTGCCACAGAAGGTAGGTTGAGGCCAGTTCATTGGCTATATTTAAGAGGGAGTTAGATGTGGCCCTTGTGGCTAAAGGGATCAGGGGGTATGAAGAGAAGGCAGGTACAGGATACTGAGTTGGATGATCAGCCATGATCATATTGAATGGCGGTGCAGGCTCGAAGTGGCCGAATGGCCTACTCCTGCACCTATTTTTCTATGTTTCTATGTTTCTATGTTTGGCACTTGCGGTTATTTCATTCTCATGCTAGTGTTTATACAATTTATAAATCCAGGATCAGAAGTAGGCCATTCGGCCCATTAAAGTCTGTCCGTCACTCCCTGTAATTCCCCTCGCACAACAGGCAAAGTGTGAAAACGCACACCTCCAGATTCAGGGACACTTTCCTTCCCAGTTGTCACAGAGTCATAGAGTGATACAGCGTGGAAACAGGGCCCTTCGGCCCAACTTGCCCACACTGGCCAACAATGTCCCAGCTACACTAGTCCCACCTGCCTGCTTGGACCTTCTCCCTCCAAAGTTGTCCCATCCATGTACCCGTTAAATGTTGGGATAGTCCCAGCCTCAACTACCTCCTCTGGCAGCTCGTGTAGAAAAACAACTGCAGATGCCGGTACAAAACGAAGGTATCGCAAAATGCTGGAGCAACTCAGCAGCCAGGCGGCATCTAGGAGAGAGGGAATGGGTGACGTTTCGGCTCGAGACCCTTCATCAGACCTGAAGAAGGGTCTCGACCCGAGACGTCACCCATCCCCTCCTAGATGCTGCCTGACCTGCTGAGTTACTTCATTATTTTGTGATACCTTCCGGCGGGCAGCTCGTACCACACACCCACCACCCTTTGTGTGACACCGTTGTCCCTTGGATTCCTATTAAATCTTTTCCCCCCCCCTCACCTTGAACATCTGTGAACACTCGCCACCCCCACCTCCTCTCTCCCTCTCGCCCTCTCTCCCTCTCCTCCCTCTCTCCCCTCTCCTCTCTCTCTCTCTCTCTCCTCTCTCTCTCTCTCTCTCTCTCTCTCTCTCTCCCTCCCTCCCTCTCTCCCTCTTTCCCTCTCTCTCTCCTCTCTCTCTCTCTCTCTCTCTCGCTCTCTCTCTCTCTCTCTCTTCTCTCTCTCATCTCTCTCTCTCTCTCTCTCTCTCTCTCTCTCTCTCTCTCTCCCTCTCTCCCTCTCTTCCTCTCTCCCTCTCTCCCTCTCCCCCTCTCCCTCTCCCCACTCCCCCACTCCCCTCTCCCCCCTCTCCCTCTCTCTCTCTCCATTCAAATCAGTTTTGGATTCCACACGTTGGACTTTTCACGTTAATATTCATCAAAAGGGCCAAGTACATCCTGGTACATAACGTCACCAGTGGATAGACATAAAATGGCTGGAGTACACTCAGCGGGTCAGGTAGACTCTCTGTATTGAGAGATGCTGTGCGTCCTGCTGAGTTTAATGTGGATAAGTGTGAGGTTATCCACTTTGGTGGTAAGAATAGGAAGGCAGAGTATTATCTGAATGGTGTCAAGTTAGGAAAAGGGGACGTACAACGAGATCTGGGTGTACTAGTGCATCAGCCACTGAAAGGAAGCATGCAGGTACAGCAGGCAGTGAAAAAAGCCAATGGAATGTTGGCCTTCATACAAGAGGAGTTGAGTATAGGAGCAAAGAGGTCCTTCTGCAGTTGTACAGGGCCCTAGTGAGACCGCACCTGGAGTACTGTGTGCAGTTTTGGTCTCCAAATTTGAGGAAGGATATTCTTGTTATTGAGGGCGTGCAGTGTAGGTTTACTAGGTTAATTCCCGGAATGGCGGGACTGTCATATGTTGAAAGACTGGAGCGACAAGGCTTGTATACACTGGAATTTAGAAGGATGAGAGGGAATCTTATCGAAACGTATAAGATTATTAAGGGGTTGGACACGTTAGAGGCAGGAAACTTGTTCCCAATGTTGGGGGAGTCCAGAACAAGGGGCCACAGTTTAAGAATAAGGGGTAGGCCATTTGGAACGGAGATGAGGAAAAACGTTTTCAGTCAGAGAGTTGTGAATCTGTGGAATTCTCTGCCTCAGAAAGCAGTGGAGGCCATTTCCCTGAATGCATTCAAGAGAGAGCTAGATAGAGCTCTTAAGGATAGCGGAGTCAGGGGGTATGGGGAGAAGGCAGCCATGATCACATTGAATGGCGGTGCTGGCTCGAAGGGCCTCCTCCTGCACCTATTGTCTATTGTCTATTGTCTATTGTTACTCCAGCATTTTGTGTCTACTTTTGGTGTAAACCAGCATCTGCAGTTCCTTCCTACGTCACCTACCCATGTTCTCCAGGGATGCTGCAGTGTATATCCTCAGAACAGGTGACGTTATGTACCCAGGATGTCAAGGACCTGAAACGTCACTGTCCATGTTCTCGCAGTTGCTGCCTGACACGCGGAGTTACTTCCAGCACTTTTGTATCTTTTTTTATTTTGTAAACCAGCGTCTGCAGTTTCCCCC
>NC_135959.1:3098177-3145677 GCF_053455715.1 Rhinoraja longicauda
AGGGATGCTGCAGTGTATATCCTCAGAACAGGTGACGTTATGTACCCAGGATGTCAAGGACCTGAAACGTCACCTGTCCATGTTCTCCGCAGTTGCTGCCTGACACGCGGAGTTACTCCAGCACTTTTGTATCTTTTTTTATTTTGTAAACCAGCGTCTGCAGTTTCCCCCCGTGCCCCGGTTCGAAGCCGATGCGGCCGTCAGATACCGAGAAGCCGGTCGGTCCTGACGCAGGGTCTCGATCCTACGATCCTGGTGTTTGGGCTCGGGGCCGGGAGTGGGGAGGGTGGGATCGGGAGAGGGGGAGGGGGAAGGGGAGGAGGGAGGGGAAGGGGAGGGAGGGTGGGGAGGGTGTGGGGGGGAGGGAGGGAGAGGGGGGAGGGAGAGGGGGGAGGGGAAGGGGGAGGGGGTAGGGGTGGGGAAGAGAGGGGGAGGGGAGGAGGAATGGGAGGAGGGAGGGGGAGGGAGGTAGGGGGTGGGGGAGGAGGGAGGGGGAGGGAGAGGGGGAGGGGGAAGGGGGAGGGGGTAGGGGTGGGGGAAGAGAGGGGGAAGAGAGGGGAGGGGAGGGGGAATGGGAGGAGGGAGGGGAAGGGGGAGGAGGTAGGGGGTGGGGGAGGAGGGAGGGAGAGTGGGGAGGGGGGAGGGGGTGGGGAGGGGGAGGAGAGGGGGAAGGGGGAGGAGGTAGGGGGTGGGGGGAGGGAGGGGGAGGGAGAGGGAGGGAGGGGGAGGAGAGGGGGAAGGGGAGGAGGAGGGAGAGGGGGGAGGAGGTAGGGGGTGGGGGGGGAGGGGAGGGGTGCAGGGAGGGAGGGGTGGGGGTTGGGGGGAGGGAGGGGGAAGGGGAGGGGGAAGGGGAGGGGGTAGGGTTGGGAAGGGAGGAGAGAGGGTAAGGGGAGGAGGGTGGGGGAGGGGGGGTAGGGGGTAGGGTGTGGGGGTAGGGAGGGCAGAGGGGGAGGGGGAGGAGAGGGTGTTGCACGTGCAGTAGAGCTTTGGGCACAACGGGTCCACTTGGTCTAGTTGTTGAATAAAGTCCTTGGAATGGAAACGAGAGAGCGAGAGAGCGAGCGAGAGAGCGAGAGAGAGAGAGACGATGTCTTTGTACAGGGTTCAGGTAAAGCTCAGGTGTCTGTCTTCAGGCACCTTGTATTTTGTTTTATGTTCCTCAAAGAGTTTGGAGAGTTCTTCGATGTACTTCTGTTGTAACCCATTAATCTCCACCAGTGTTGGATTCTCACTGATCTCCACTTCTATCGGTTTTCCAACTGAAAGAAAAAAACATGTAGGTTTTATGTTTTTGTGTGGTCATAGAGTGATGGAGCGATACGGTTTGGAAACAGGCCCTTCGGCCCAACTTGCCCGTGCCGACCAACATGCCCCATCTACGCTGTGAGGGAGAAAAAACTGCAGATGTTGGTTAAAATCGGAGGTAGACACTTCAACCTCCCCCTCCCATTCCCAATCTGACCTTTCTGTCCGGGGCCTCCTCCATTGTCAGAGTGAGGCCCAGCGCCAATTGGAGGAACAGCACCTCATATTACGCCCGGGCAGCTTACACCCCAGCGGTATGAACATTGACTTCTCTAACTTCAGATAGCCCCTGCTTCGCCTCTCTCTCCATCCCCTCCCCCTTCCCAATTCTCTCACTAGTCTTCCTGTCTCCGACTACATTCTATCTCTGTCCCGCCCCCTCCCCTGACATCAGTCTGAAGAAGGGTCTCGACCCGAAATGTCGCCCATTCCTTCTCTCCCGAGATGCTGCCTGACCCCGCTGAGTTACTCCAGCATTTTGTGCCTGTCCCATCTACATTAGTCCCATCTGCCCTTGTGTGGCCCATATATATACCCTCCACACCTGTCCTATCCATGTACCTGTCCAGCTGTTTCTTAAACGTTGGGATAGTCTCAGCCTCAACTACCTCCTCTGGCAGCTTGTTCCATACACCCACCACCCTCTGTGTGAAAAGTTTGCCCCTCGGGTTCTTATTAAATCTTTCCTCTCTTTCCTTAAACCCGTATCCTCTAGTTTTGAAGCCCCTACTCTGGGTAAAAGACAGTTCATTGACCCTATCTTTTCCTCTCATGATTGTATACGCTTGTTTAAGATCCCCCAGCACAGGACTGGATAGAGTGGATATGGAGAGGATGTTTCCACTAGTGGGAGAGTCTAGGACCAGAGGGCACAGCCTCAGAATTAAAGGACGTTCCTTTAGGAAGGAGATGAGGAGGAGTTTCTTTAGTCAGAGGGTGTGGAATCTGTGGAATTCTTTGCCACAGACGGCTGTGGAGGGCCAAGTCAGTGGATATTTTTTAAGGCAGAGATATTCAATAGACAACAGACAATAGATGCAGGAGTAGGCCATTCAGCCCTTCGAGCCAGCACCGCCATTCAATGTGATCATGGCTGATCATTCACAATCAGTGCCCCGTTCCTGCCTTCTCCCCATACCCCCCTGCCTCCGCTATCCTTAAGAGCTCTATCTAGCTCTCTCTTGAATGCATTCGGAGAATTGGCCTCCACTGCCTTCTGAGGCAGAGAATTCCACAGATTCACAACTCTCTGACTGAATTTTTTTTTCCTCATCTCCATTCTAAATGGCCTCCCCTTATTCTTAAACTGTGGCCCCTGGGTTCTGGACTCCCCCCCAACATTGGGAACGTGTTTCCTGCCTCTAACGTGTCCAACCCCTTAATAATCTTATTCTTAAAGAGAATATCAAGAATATCAAGACTATCAAGAATATAATAATTCTTGATTAGTTCTGGCGTCCGGGGTTTACGGGGAGAAGGCAGGGAACTGAGATGGAGAGATAGATCAGCTATGATTGAACGGTGGAGTAGGCTTGATGGGCTGAATGGCCTAATTCTTCCCCTGGAACCTAAGAGCTTATGCCTTCCATGGAATAAAGTCCTAGCTTTGCTCAACCTCTCCCTGTAGCTCAAGCCCTCGAGTCCTGGCAACGTCCTCGTAAATCTTCCCTGCTCCCCCTTCCAGCTTAAACATCTGGTGAAAACTTAGAGTAGAATTTAGTTTATAGATACTGTGCGTAAACAGGCCCCTCGGCCCACCGAGTCCGCGCCGACCAGCGATCCCCGCACACTAACACCATCCTACACACATTAAGGACAATTTACAATTAAACTAGATAGATAGATAGAGCTCTTAAGGATAGCAGAGTCAGGGGGTACGGGGAGAAGGCAGGAACGGGGTACTGATTGAGAATGATCAGCCATGATTACATTGAATGGCGGTGCTGGCTCGAAGGGCCGAATGGTCTCCTCCTGCACCTATTGTCTATTGTCTATTGTCTAAACCAGAGCCAATTAACCTACAAACCTGCACGTCTTTAAGGTGTGGGAGGAGACCGGTGATCCAGGAGAAAACCCACGCGGGTCACTCAGGGGAGAACGTACAAACTCCGTACGGACAGCACCCGTAGTCGGGCGCTGTGAGGCATCGACTCTACCCGCTGCGCTGCCATGCCGTCCTAAAGCTGAATCGATAAATTCTGCTCCCATAACCTGTGAAGTTACGCACTCCCAGGAATGAAGTCCGAGCCTGCTCACCCTCCCCCTAGGGCTCAGGCCCTCGAGTCAATAGACAATAGACAATAGGTGCAGGAGGAGGCCATTCGGCCCTTCGAGCCAGCACTGCCATTGAATGTGATCATGGCTGATCATTCTCAATCAGTACCCCGTTCCTGCCTTCTCCCCATACCCCCTGACTCCGCTATCCTTAAGAGCTCTATCTAGCTCTCTCTTGAATGCATTCAGAGAATTGGCCTCCACTGCCTTCTGAGGCAGAGAATTCCACAGATTCACAATCTCTGACTGAAAAAGGTTTTCCTCATCTCAGTTCTAAATGGCCTACCCCTTATTCTTAAACTGTGGCCCCTTGTTCTGGACTCCCCCAACATTGGGAACATGTTTCCTGCCTCTAACGTGTCCAACCCCTTAATAATCTTATACGTTTCGATAAGTGCTGGTGAATCTTCTCTACACCCTTTCCAGCTACAACAGAGGGCGGTCACGGTGGCGCGGCGGTAGAGTTGCCGCCTTACAGCGAATGCAGCGCCGGAGACCCGGGTTCCATCCCGACTACGGGCGCCGTCCGTACGGAGTTTGTACGTTCTCCCCGTGACCTGCGTGGGTTTTCTCCGAGATCTTCGGTTTCCTCCCACACTCCAAAGACGTGCAGGTTTGTAGGTTAATTGGCTTGGCGTAAATGTAAAGACTGTCCCAGGTGGGTGTAGGATAGTGTTAGCGTGCGGGGATCGCTGGTCGGCGCGGACCCGGTGGGCCGAAAGGAGGCCTGTTTCTCCTCGCTGTGTCTCTAAAACTAAAACCAATCCATCAGGGGAAATCTCCCAGTAGAGTTGGTGCTGCTTACCGACGGTATGGATGGATTTCCGGTACGGGATGAGTCCAAAGTTGTACTGAAAGACCCCTCGGGCGTGGAACAGAGGGAGCGATATTCCCATCATTGCCTGGAGTCGTTCCTGGAGTCTCCTCAGCAACGATCCCTTGGGATTGTTCACCTGATCAAACACCTCATTCTCCCCAAAGGAAAACACAGGAACGAGAGAGACGCTGAGGGTTAAAACGTCACATTTAGTTAAGTTCAATAGACAATAGACAAAGGAGGAGGCCATTCGGCCCTTCGAGCCAGCACCGCCATTCAGTGTGATCATGGCTGATCATTCTCAATCAGTACCCCGTTCCTGCCTTCTCCCCATACCCCCTGACTCCGCTATCCTTAAGAGCTCTATCTAGCTCTCTCTTGAATGCAATCAGAGAATTGGCCTCCACTGCCTTCTGAGGCAGAGAATTCCACAGATTCACAACTCTCTGACTGAAAACGTTTTTCCTCATCTCCGTTCTAAATGGCCTACCCCTTATTCTTAAACTGTGGCCCCTTGTTCTGGACTCCCCCAACATTGGGAACATGTTTCCTGCCTCTAACGTGTCCAACCCCTTAATAATCTTATACGTTTCGATAAGATCTCCTCTCATCCTTCTAAATTCCAGCCTAGTCGCTCCAGTCTTTCAACATATGACAGTCCCGCCATTCCGGGAATTAACCTAGTAAACCTACGCTGCACGCCCTCAATAGCAAGAATATCCTTCCTCAAATTTGGAGACCAAAACTGCACACAGTACTCCAGGTGCGGTCTCACTAGGGCCCTGTACAACTGCAGAAGGACCTCTTTGCTCCTATACTCAACTCCTCTTGTTATGAAGGCCAACATTCCATTGGCTTTCTTCACTGCCTGCCGTACCTGCATGCTTCCTTTCAGTGACTGATGCACTAGGACACCCAGATCTCGTTGTACGTCCCCTTTTCCTAACTTGACACCATTCAGATAATAATCTGCCTTCCTATTCTTACCACCAAAGTGGATAACCGCACTTATCCACACTTACCCACCACAGAAACAGGCCCTTCGGCCCACTGAGTCCGTGCCGACCAGCGATCCCCCCGCACAACCTTCTCACCCGGAGAGTTGTGAATCTGTGGAATTCTCCGCCACAGAAGGCGGTGGAGGCCGATTCACTGGATGCTTTCAAGAGTCAAGTCAAGTCTACTTTATTCGTCACATACATATACAAGATGTGCAGTGAAATGAAAGTGACAATGCCTGCGGATTGTGCTAAAACTACAAGACAGAATAGAAAAAAAAAGTTTAACACAAAATATAAATTAATACAGTAAATTAAATTGAAGGTATTTATTTCACACAATGCTGGAGTAACTCAGCGGGACAGGCAGCATCTCAGGAGAGAAGGAATGGGTGACGTTTCGGGTCGAGACCCTTCTTCAGACTGAGTAAATTAAATTAGTCCCTGGTGATATGAGAGTTAACAGTCCTGATGGCCTGTGGGAAGAAACTCCATCTCATCCGTGCTTGGGCGGCACGGTGGCGCAGCGGTAGAGTTGCCGCCTTACAGCGAATGCAGCGCCGGAGACTCAGGTTCGATCCTGACTACGGGCGCCGTCTGTACGGAGTTTGTACATTCTCCCCGTGACCTACGTGGGTTTTCTGCGAGATCTTAGGTTTCCTCCCACACTCCAAAGACGTACAGGTTTGTAGGTTAATTGACTGGGTAAATGTAAAAATTGTCCCTTGTGTGTGTAGGATAGTGTTAGTGTGCGGGGATCGCTGGGCGGCGCGGACTCGGTGGGCCGAAGGGCCTGTTTCCGCGCTGTATCTCTAAATCTAAAAATCTAAATCCTAACTAAGAGTTAGATTTAGCTCTTAGGGCTAACGGAATCAAGGGATGTGGGAAGAAAGCAGGACCGGGGGGGGGTACTGATTGTGGATGATCAGCCGTGATCACATTGAATGGCGGTTCTGGCTCGAAGGGCCAAATGACCTCCTCCTGCACCTAATTTTCTATGTTTCTATTGGCACTATCCCACAAACACTAGGAACAGTCACAATCATAATCACAATCATACTTTATTAGCCAAGTATGTTTTGCAACATACGAGGAATTTCATTTATACCATTTATGCGAGAATGTTACATTTAGGAGCAAAGAGGTCCTTCTACAGATGTACCGGGCCCTGGTGAGACCGCACCTGGAGTACTGTGTGCAGTTTTGGTCTCCAAATTTGAGGAAGGATATTCTTGCTATGGAGGGTGTGCAGCGTAGGTTCACTAGGTTAATTCCCGGAATGGCGGGACTGTCGTATGTTGAAAGGCTGGAGCGATTGGGCTTGTATAGACTGGAATTTAGAAGGATGAGGGGGGATCTTATTGAAACATATAAGATAATTAGGGGATTGGACACATTAGAGGCAGGAAACATGTTCCCAATGTTGGGGGAGTCCAGAACAAGGGGCCACAGTTTAAGAATAAGGGGTAGGCCATTTAGAACGGAGATGAGGAAGAACTTTTTCAGTCAGAGAGTGGTGAAGGTGTGGAATTCTCTGCCTCAGAAGGCAGTGGAGGCCAGTTCGTTGGATGCTTTCAAGAGAGAGCTGGATAGAGCTCTTAAGGATAGCGGAGTGAGGGGGTATGGGGAGAAGGCAGGAACGGGGTACTGATTGAGAGTGATCAGCCATGATCGCATTGAATGGCGGTGCTGGCTCGAAGGGCTGAATGGCCTCCTCCTGCACCTATTGTCTATTGACTATTGTCTATTTAGACCAAGCCAATTAACCTACAAACCCACACCTGTCTTTGGAGTGTGGGAGGAAACCGAAGATCTCGGAGAAAACCCACGCGGGTCACGGGGAGAACGTACAAACTCCGTGCTCTACCGCTCTACCGCCTTCGCCGCCCAATTTGGATGAATGAATGATCTGTACTTTATTGTCACATATATCAGGCCACAGTGATGTTCTTTGTTCGCCATGCCCAAGGTATGCAAAGGGTCGCTACATAAAGGGCACCGAGAAAGTTTGAAAAATATCGTTCGATCAGCTGAGAAGGTTGTTGGCTGCATCCTTCTTCCCCCCCTCCCATTGACAAACTGTACACTGCAAGGGCCAGGAAGCGAGCGGACAACCTGGTGAACCTATGCTGCACGCCCTCAATAGCAAGTGTCGCGGGCATGATCGTGAGGAGTCTTCAATGAATCGTAGCGGATCTCCAGGTAGAGATTTCTCAGCGACAGCTGGCTTGTGGCCAGGTATCGTAGCTTATTGCGGGCGCTGTCTGTCGCACGCTGTCCCCAGGTTTGCCAGGTTGTCGCAGAAGCATTTAGAAGCACATAATATTAAAGTAAGAAAAAGCATTTGAAGATACCAGAAGACACATTATTGAAACATATAAGATTATTAAGGGGTTGGACACGTTAGAGGCAGGAAACGTGTTCCCAATGTTGGGGGAGTCCAGAACAAGGGGCCACAGTTTAAGAATAAGGGGTAGGCCATTTAGAACTGAGATGAGGAAAAACGTTTTCAGTCAGAGAGTTGTAAATCTGTGGAATTCTCTGCCTCAGAAGGCAGTGGAGGCTAATTCTCTGAATGCATTCAAGAGAGAGCTAGATAGAGCTCTTAAGGATAGCGGAGTCAGGGGGTATGGGGAGAAGGCAGTTACGGGGTACTGATTGAGAATGATCAGCCATGATCACATTGAATGGCGGTGCTGGCTCGAAGGGCCGAATGGCCTCCTCCTGCACCTATTGTCTATTGTCTATAGTTTTGTTTAACCAATTTATTTACCTTCAGTACATTTGACGGGTAGATTGGAGGCGACAGTTTGACGGTCGGGTGAGCGTGGGAATTTCGCGATGTTTCCGAAGATGGTGTCATCTCTTAGCCAGGTGCTAGTTTCACACAAAAAGTAACCTGACTCGGCATTGTCGTGGTCGTTGTCGTGGTCATTGTCGTGGTCATTGTCGTGGTCGTTGTGGTGGTCATTGTCGTGGTCATTGTCGTGGTCATTGTCGTGGTCATTGTCATGAACATTGTGGTGGTCGTTGTCGTGGTTGTTGTCGTGGTCGTTGTCATGGTCATTGTGGTCATTGTCACGGTCATTGTGGTCATTGTCGTGGTCATTGTCATGGTCATTGTGGTCATTGTCATGGTCATTGTGGTCATTGTCATGGTCATTGTCATGGTCATTGTGGTCATTGTCGTAGTCATTGTCGTGGTCATTGTCGTGGTCATTGTGGTGATTGTCGTGGTCATTGTCATGGTCATTGTCGTGGTCATTGTCGTGGTCGTTGTCGTTGTCGTTGTCGTGGTCATTGTCGTGGTCGTTGTCATGGTCATTGTGGTCATTGTCATGGTCATTGTGGTCATTGTGGTCATTGTCGTGGTCATGGTCGTTGTCGTTGTCGTGGTCGTTGTCGTTGTCGTGGTCATTGTCGTGGTCATTGTCATGGTCATTGTCGTGGTCGTTGTCGTGGTCATTGTCGTGGTCATTGTCATGGTCATTGTCGTGGTCATTGTCATGGTCATTGTCGTGGTCATTGTCATGGTCATTGTCGTGGTCATTGTCGTGGTCATTGTCGTGGTCATTGTCGTGGTCATTGTCGTGGTCATTGTCATGGTCGTTGTCATGGTCATTGTGGTCATTGTCATGGTCATTGTGGTCATTGTCGTGGTCATTGTCGTGGTCATTGTCATGGTCGTTGTCGTTGTCGTGGTCATTGTCGTGGTCGTTGTCGTTGTCGTGGTCATTGTCGTGGTCGTTGTCATGGTCATTGTGGTCATTGTCATGGTCATTGTGGTCATTGTCGTGGTCATTGTCGTGGTCGTTGTCGTTGTCGTGGTCATTGTCGTGGTCGTTGTCGTGGTCATTGTCGTGGTCATTGTCATGGTCATTGTCGTGGTCATTGTCGTGGTCATTGTCGTGGTCATTGTCGTGGTCATTGTCGTGGTCGTTGTCATGGTCATTGTGGTCATTGTCATGGTCATTGTAGTCATTGTGGTCATTGTCGTGGTCATTGTCGTGGTCATTGTCATGGTCGTTGTCGTGGTCATTGTCGTGGTCGTTGTCGTTGTCGTGGTCATTGTCGTGGTCGTTGTCATGGTCATTGTGGTCATTGTCATGGTCATTGTGTTCATTGTGGTCATTGTCGTGGTCATTGTCGTGGTCGTTGTCGTGGTCATTGTCGTGGTCATTGTCATGGTCATTGTCGTGGTCGTTGTCGTGGTCATTGTCATGGTCATTGTCGTGGTCATTGTCGTGGTCATTGTCATGGTCATTGTCGTGGTCATTGTCGTGGTCGTTGTCGTGGTCATTGTCGTGGTCATTGTCATGGTCATTGTCGTGGTCATTGTCGTGGTCATTGTCGTGGTCATTGTCGTGGTCGTTGTCATGGTCATTGTGGTCATTGTCATGGTCATTGTGGTCATTGTGGTCATTGTCGTGGTCATTGTCGTGGTCATTGTCATGGTCGTTGTCGTTGTCTTGGTCATTGTCGTGGTCGTTGTCGTTGTCGTGGTCATTGTCGTGGTCGTTGTCATGGTCATTGTGTTCATTGTGGTCATTGTCGTGGTCATTGTCGTGGTCGTTGTCGTGGTCATTGTCGTGGTCATTGTCGTGGTCATTGTTGTGGTCATTGTCATGGTCATTGTCGTGGTCGTTGTCGTGGTCATTGTCGTGGTCATTGTCGTGGTCATTGTCGTTGTCGTGGTCATTGTCGTGGTCGTTGTCGTTGTCGTTGTCGTTGTCGTGGTCGTGGTCATTGTCGTCGGGTAAACGAAAATTTTGGCGATCTGCTACGACTTTGACAGTCGCCGGCAGTCGTCTTAAAAATCGCGTAACTGTGACAGGCCCTTAACTCTTAGTTAGGATTTAGATTTTTAGATTTAGAGATGCAGCGCGGAAACAGGCCCTTCGGCCCACCGAGTCCGCGCCGCCCAGCGATCCTCGCACATTAACACTATCCTACACACACTAGGGACAATTTTTACATTTACCCAGTCAATTAACTTACAAACCCGCACGTCTTTGGAGTGTGGGAGGAAACCGAAGATCTCGGAGAAAACCCACGCAGGTCACGGGGAGAACGTACAAACTCCATACAGACGGGGCCCGTAGTCAGGATCGAACCTGAGTCTCCGGCGCTGCATTCGCTGTAAGGCAGCAACTCTACCGCTGCGCCACCGTGCCGCCCAAGCACGGATGAGACGGAGTTTCTTCCCACAGGCCATCAGGACTGTTAACTCTCATATCACCGCTACGATTCATTGAAGACTCCTCACGATCACGCCCGTGACACTTGCTATTGAGGGCGTGCAGCGTGGGTTCACCAGGTTGCCTGCTCGCTTCCTGGCCCTTGCTGTGTACAGTTTGTCAATGGGGGTGGGGGGTGGGGGAGGAGGGGGGAACGTTGCAGCCAACAACCTTCTCAGCTGATCGAACAATATTTTTGGTCTAAATGTAACATTCTCGTATAAATGGTATTAATGAAATTTCTCGTATGTTGCAAAACATACTTGGCTAATAAAGTATGATTGTGATTATGATCGTGATTGTTCCTAGTGTTTGTGGGATAGTGTCAATAGACAATAGGTGCAGGAGGAGGTCATTCGGCCCTTCGAGCCAGCACCGCCATTCATTGTGATCATGGCTGATCATCCACAATCAGTACCCCCCCCCGTTCATGCTTTCTCCCCACATCCCTTGATTCCGTTAGCCCTAAGAGCTAAATCTAACAGGCAGCCATCTCTGGAGAGATGGAATTGGGTGACGAGGCTGAAGGGCCTGTTTCCATTCTGTTCGACTGACTCTATGACTCCATGAAGTCCCCGTCGTGATGTGATACAGCTTACCCGAACTGCAGAGCAAGTTTGCAGAAGCCTTTCCTCTTCCTCAGCTGCAGTGTCAAGCCCCCAGGCCTGGCATCTAATGCCTCAGGAGCCCCTCCGATGGCAATGACCGCCACATTACCACCGCCTTCCTGCTTCAATAAATACTTTGCACTCTCCTTATCGGAAGACACCAAACCTGGAACGGGGGTCGCAAAACAAAACAACACGAGGAGAGATTGAAAAGACTGGGGCTTGTATTCACTGGAGTTTAGAAGGATGAGAGGGGATCTTATAGAGACGTGTAAAATTCTAAAAGGACTGGACAAGCTAGATGCAGGAAAAATGTTCCGAATGTTGGGGGAAGTCCAGAACCAGGGGCCACACAGTCTAAGAATAAAGGGGAGGCCGTTTAAAACTGAGGTGAGAAGAAACTTTTCCACCCAGAGAGTTGTGAATTTGTGGAATTCTCTGCCACAGAGGGCAGTGGAGGCCGATTCACTGGATGAATTTAAAAGAGAGTCAGATAGAGCTCTAGGGGCTAGCGGAATCAAGGGATATGGGGAGAAGGCAGGCACGGGTTACTGATTGTGGATGATCAGCCATGATCGCAATGAATGGCGGTGCCGGCTCGAATGGCCAAATGGCTTCCCAACCTTTTCACCCAGAGAGTTGTGAACTTGTGGAATTCTCCGCCACAGAGGGCAGTGGAGGCCAATTCACTGGATGAATTTAAGGTATCACTAAATGCTGGAGTAACTCAGCGGGTCAGGCAGCATCTCTGGAGAGAAGGAATGGGTGACGTTTCGAGTCAAGACCCTTCTTCAGAATGATGAATTTAAGAGAGAGTTAGATAGAGCTCTGGGGGCTAGTGGAATCAAGGGATATGGGGAGAAGGCAGGCACGGGTTACTGATTGTGGATGATCAGCCATGATCACAATCAATGGCGGTGCTGGCTCGAAGGGCTGAATGGCCTCCTCCTGCCCCTATTTTCTATGTAAGGGGCGGCTTTGTGATCGTTAGGATCCATTAGGCCCGCTTACCGAGTATTAGTGATTCATTGTTACTTATTGATTTGTATTATTGAGTGGTATTAATAGTTTTGGTATTAATTAAATGGTATTAATTAGTTAGTGGATTGGTATTAATTAATTGGTATTAATACCATTTATTGTATTCATTATTGTGTATTTTTAAATGTTTAGTTTTAGTTTAGTTCAGGGATACAGCGCGGAAACAGGCCCTTCGGCCCACCGGGTCCGTGCCGACCAGCGATCCCCACACACTAACACTGTCCTACACACACACTAGGGACAGTTTTTACATTTACACCAAGCCAATTAACCCACATACCTGTTTTTCCTTTGGAGTGTGGGAGGAAACCGAAGATCTCGGAGAAAACCCACGCAGGTCACGAGGAGAACGTACAAACTCCGTACAGGCAGCACCCGTAGTCGGGATGGAACCCGGGTCTCTGGCAATGCGTTCGCTGTAAGGCGGGTATTAGTGATTTATAATTATTTATTGATTTAAGTATTATTGGTGATATTATTGATCGTTTATATGGTATTAATTATGATGCATTTTTATATGTCGTGTTGGTCCATTTGACAATGAAGCACTTTAAACTCTTGACTGTCCTTCCTCCCATTCACTGAGTTCTCCTTTGCTCCTCAGTTTATTGTGACCCTCCACTCCTGGAGTATTGTGTACAGTTTTGGTCTCCTAATCTGAGGAAAGACATTCGAGCCTTGGAGGGAGTACAGAGAAGGTTCACCAGATTGATCCCTGGGATGGCAGGACTTTCATATGAAGAAAGACTGGATAGACTAAGCTTATACTCGCTGGAATTTAGAAGACTGAGGGGGGATCTTATAGAAACATATAAAATTCTTAAGGGGTTGGAGAGGCTAGATGCGGGAAGATTGTTCCCGATGTTGGGGAAGTCCAGAACCAGGGGTCACAGCTTAAGGATAAGGGGAAGTCTTTTAGGACCGAGATGAGAAAACATTTCTTCACACAGAGAGTGGTGAATCTGTGGAATTCTCTGCCACAGAAGGTATTTGAGGCCAGTTCATTGGCTATATTTAAGAGGGAGTTAGATGTGGCCCTTGTGGCTAAAGGGATCAGGGGGTATGGAGAGAAGGCAGGTACGGGATACTGAGTTGGATGATCAGCCATGATCATATTGAATGGCGGTGCAGGCTCGAAGGGCCGAATGGCCTACTCCTGCACCTATTTTCTATGTTTCTATTCACTGCCTGTTCACTCAGACCCTTGTGTAATTCCCCTTTTCCTGGCACCCTCAGTTACAGGGATCATTTCATTCACCATTTACTGGTGCCCCCTCCCAACTCCCTAGACAGTGACAAGGTAGCAGGTTCATAAGTTATAGCAGCAGAATGAGGCCATTCGACCGATCAAGGGAGGCACGGTGGCGCAGCGGTAGAGTTGCTGCCTTACAGCGCCGGAGACTCAGGTTCCATCCCGACTACGGGTGCTGTCTGTACAGAGTTTGCACGTTATCCCCGTGACCAGCGTGGGTTTTCTCCAAGATCTTCAGTTTCCTCCCACACTCCAAAGACGCGCGGGTTTGTAGGTTAATTGGCTTGGTGTAAATTGTCCCTGTAGGAAAAAAAAACTGCAGATGCTGCTTTAAATCGAACGTTGACACAAAATGTTGGAGTAACTCAGTGGGTCAGGCAGCATCTCAGGAGAGAAGGAACGGGTGACGTTTCGGATCGAGACCCTTCTTCATCTGAGCGTTTTGTGTCTACCTGCAAATTGTCCCTAGTGTGTGTGTGTGTGTAGGATAGTGTTAGTGTGCGGGGATCGCTGGTCGGCGCGGACCCGGTGGGCCGAAGGGCCTGTTTCCGCCCTAAACTAAACTGAACTAAACTAACCACTGACGGTGCGGAGTGACTGCAAGCTACCCGTGCGTGCGTCTGACGTTGACTCACCACTGCTCATGATGAAGTCTCTGAAGAACGGGATCCTGAACCACAGGGGCAGCATCAGCATGTGGGGCTTCAGCCCGGGGTACAGGGTCTGGAAGCCCGTCAACTCCGTACAGAAGTTGCCAAAAGCTCCCGCCACCAGCACGCCATGTGGGTGGAAGCCAAAGATGTAGTTCTTCTTCGGATCCAGGTCTGCCGTCTTGACAAGCTGCAAGAGGGAGAGCCAAGACTCAATAGTCTACAGACAAGAGTCGACAATCCAGTCCACATGCTAGAGTCATAGAGTTCAAGATTCGAGATTTGAGATTCGAGATTCGAGATTCGACATTCGAGTTTCGAGATTCGAGGTTCAAGGTTCGAGTTTCGAGGTTTGAGATTCGAGATTCGAGATTCGAAATTCGTGATTTGAGATTCGAGATTAGAGATTCGAGACTCGAGACTCGAGACTCGAAATTCGAGATTCGAGATTCGAGATTCGAGGTTCGAGGTTCGAGATTCGAAATTCGAGATTCATAGCGACTAGCGTCATAGAGTCTAGGGGCATAGTGCCAGAGTTACGTGACATGGAGTTGTGCAGCCTAACTCACCCACGCTGGACAAGATGTTCCATTGGTAATAATACTATGGAATTTAGAAGGATGAGAGGGGATCTTATCGAAACGTATAAGATTATTAAGGGATTGGACACGTTAGAGGTAGGGAACATGTTCCCAATGTTGGGGGAGTACAGAACAAGGGGCCACAGTTTAAGAATAAGGGGTAGGCCATTTAGAACTGAGATGAGGAAAAGCTTTTTCAGTTAGAGAGTTGTAAATCTGTGGAATTCTCTGCCTCAGAAAGCAGTGGAGGCCAATTCTCTGAATGCATTCAAGAGAGAGCTAGATAGAGCTCTTAAGGATAGCGGAGTCAGGGGGTATGGGGAGAAGGCAGGAACGGGGTACTGATTGAGAATGATCAGCCATGATCACATTGAATGGTGGTGCTGGCTCGAAGGGCCGAATGGCCTCCTCCTGCACCTATTGTCTATTGTCTATTGTCTAATAACTCCTGCTTGCATTTGACCCGTATCCCTCTAAAACTTTCCTATCCATGTACCTGTCCAAATATCTTACAAGACTCAAAAGTGTTTTGAGTTTAGTGTTTAGAGATACAGCGTGGAAACAGGCCCTTCGGCCCACCGGGTCCGCGTCGACCAGCGATCCCCGCACACTAACACTATCCTACACACACTAGGGACAATTTTTAAATTTACCAAGCCAATTAACCTACAAACCTGCACGTCTTTGGAGTGTGGGAGGAAACCGAAGATCTCGGAGAAATCCCAGGCGGGTCACGGGGAGAACGTACAAACTCCGTACAGACAGGGCCCGTAGTCGGGATGGAACCCAGGTCTCCGGCGCTGCATTTGCTGTAAGGCAGCAACTCTACCGCTGCGCCAATGTGCCGCCCGTTTGTTAAATGCCCTGACACTGAACAATGAAATTCTTACCTGCAGCATCAGAACAGGTCTGTTGACACTTCGATAACAGAATCATGGAGTCTCAGAGTGTACAACAGGCTCCATTGGCCCAACTTGCCCAAACCGGCCAACATGTCCCATCTGCACTTGTCCCACCTGCCTGCATTTGGCCCATATCCCATTATACATGTCCAATCTATGTACCTTTAGACAATAGACAATAGGTGCAGGAGTAGGCCGTTCGGCCCTTTGAGCCAGCATCACTATTCAAAGTGATCATGGCTGATCATTCTCAATCAGTACCCCGTTCCTGCCTTCTCCCCATACCCCCTGACTCCGCTATCCTTAAGAGCTCTATCTAGCTCTCTCTTGAATGCATTCAGAGAATTGGCCTCCACTGCCTTCTGAGGCAGAGAATTCCACAGATTCACAACTCTCTGACTGAAAAAGTTTTTCCTCATCTCCGTTCTAAATGGCCGACCCCTTATTCTTAAACTGTGGCCCCTGGTTCTGGACTCCCCCAACATTGGGAACATGTTTCCTGCCTCTAACGCGTCCAACCCCTTAATAATCCTATATGTTTCGATAAGATCCCCTCTCATCCTTCCAAATTCCAGTGTATACAAGCCTAGCCGCTCCAGTCTTTCAACATATGACAGTCCCGCCATTTCGGGAATTAACCTAGTAAGCCTACGCTGCACGCCCTCAATAGCAAGAATGTCCTTCCTCAAATTTGGAGACCAAAACTGCACACAGTACACCAGGTGCGGTCTCACTAGGGTCCTGTACAACTGCAGAAGGACCTCTTTGCTCCTTTCTAAATGTTTCTTAAACGTTGCACAAGTCCCTGCCTCAACTACCTCCTCCAGCAGCTTGTTCCATACACCCACCACCCTTTGTGTGAAACATATAATAAAGAAAAAAACCCTCAATAAATAATAACTGCAAATGAACCCCAAATACTTTCATTTCATTGTTTAATTAGTGTTTTATAATACAATCTCCGTACAGACAGCACCCGGGCGGTCATGGTGGTGCAGCGGTAGAGTTGCCGCCTTACAGCGAATGCAGCGCCGGAGACCCGTGTTCGACCCCGACTACGGGCGCCGTCTGTACGGAGTTTGTACGTTCTCCCCGTGACCTGCGTGGGTTTTCTCCGAGATCTTCGGTTTCCTCCCACACTCCAAAGACGTGCAGGTTTGTAGGTTAATTGGCTTTGGTATAAATGTAAAACTTGTCCCTAGCGGGTGTAGGATAGTGTTAGTGTGCGGGGATCGCTGGTCGGCGCGGACCCGGTGGGCCGCAAGGGCCTGTTTCCGCGCTGTATCTCTAAACTCTAAGCACCCGTAGTCGGGATCAAACCCGGGCCTCCGGCGCTGAACTATTCATTCATTTGTCAGGATCTGGGTGCCTTGGGCAAGGCCAAGGTATCACAAAATGCTGGAGTAACTCAGCGGGTCAGGCAGCATCTAGGAGAGAGGGAATGGGTGATGTTTCGGGTCGAGACCCTTCTTCAGACTGTTATTTTCCTGCACAACTTGGGCAAGGCCCAAGATTTATTGTCCAACCCTTATCTTTGAGCCCCTCGAGCAGGTTTGAATTGAATTGAAAGACACAGCGTTGAAACAGGCCCTTCGGCCCACCAAGTCGTTGCTGACTATTGATCACCCGTTCACACTGGTTGTACGCTGATCAACCAAAACATTATGACCACTGACAGGCGAAGTGATTAACATTAATTATCTTGTTTCAATGGCACCTGTCAAGGGGTGCTTTATATTAGGCAGCAAGTGAACAGTCAGTTCTTGAAGTTGATGTGTTGGATGCAGGAGGAATGGGCAGGAGTAAAGACCTGAGCGACTTTGACAAGGGCCAAATTGTTATGGCCAGACGACTGGGTCAGAGCATCTCTGAAACGGCAAGGCTTGTGGGGTGTTCCCAGTCAGCAGTGGTGAGTACCGACCGACAGTGGTCCGAGGAGGGACAAACCACAAACCGGCGACAGGCAGGGTGTTGGGCGCCCGAGGCTCATCGATGCGCGAGGGCAACGAAGGCTATCTCGTCTGGTCCGAACCGACAGAAGGTCGACTGTGGCACAAGTCACAGAAAATTGTAATGGTGGTCACGGGAGGAATGTGTCACAATACACAGTGCATCGCACCCTGCTGCGTATGGGGCTGCACACGGAGGACCAACAGCATATTAGGCAGGTGGTCATAATGTTTTGGCTGATCGGTGTATTCCTGATCTCCCAATCTACCTCATTACAGCCCTTGCACTTTCGAGCCTGTACGCACCGCCATTCGATGTGATCATGGCTGATCATTCTCAATCAGTACCCCGTTCCTGCCTTCGCCCCATACCCCCTGACTCCGCTATCCTTAAGAGCTCTATCAAGCTCTCTCTTGAATGCATTCAGAGAATTGGCCTCCACTGCCTTCTGAGGAAGAGAATTCCACAGATTTACAACTCTCTGACTGAAAATGTTTTTCCTCATCTCAGTTCTAAATGGCCTACCCCTTATTCTTAAACTGTGGCCCCTGGTTCTGGACTCCCCCAACATTGGGAAAATGTTTCCTGCCTCTAACGTGTCCAACCCATCAATAATCTTATATGCTTTGATAAGATCCCCTGTCATCTTTCTAAATTCTAGTGTATACTTGATTTACTTCCCTTGATTCTGTTGCTCCTAAGAGTTAAATCTAACTCTCACTTGAAAACATCCAGTGAATCGGCCTCCACTGCCTTCTGAGGCACAGAATTCCACAGATTCACAACTCTCTGGGTGAAGACGTTTTTCCTCATCTCAGTCCTAAATGGCTGACCCCTTATGCTTAAACTGTGTGACCCCTGGTTCTGGACTCCCCCCAACTTCGGGAACATTTTCCCTGCATCTAGCGTGTCCCATCCTTTAAGAATTGTACGTGTTTCCATAAGAAATTTCGATGTTTCCTCATTTTCCATGTTTCCTCAACTCATTGTGTTCTATCTAAAATCGATTCTTATCATCCGGGTGGAATCCGTGGCCAATTCCAAAGTTTGACATCAGGAAATGTTTTGACAAGTAAAAGTTGAGTTGTGACCTTGAGTTTCACGAGAAGTGTCACGTTTTTAAAGACCACAAATTAAATTTTAACAGACCGATTGCATTGCCCCAAGAGAGGTTGTACAGCGAGCAGAGTTGCTTCCTCCCAGCTCCGGGTTTAGTTAGTTAGTTTGTCAGTTTAGTTTATTGTCATGTGTACCGAGGTGCAGTGAAAAGCTTTTTGTTGCATGCTGTCCAGGTGCAGCGGGTAGAGCTGCTGCCTCATAGCTATACAGATCCAGAGGTTCAATCCTGACCACGGGCACTGTCTGTGTGTGTGCGTGTGTGCGTGTGTGTGTGTGTGTGTGTGTGTGTGTGTGTGTGTGTGTGTGTGTGTGTGTGTGTGTGTGTGTGTGTGTGTCTGTGTGTGTGTGTGTGTGTGTGTGTGTGTGTGTCTGTGTGTGTGTCTGTGTGTGTGTCTGTGTGTGTGTGTGTGTGTGTGTGTGTGTGTGTGTGTGTGTGTGTGTGTGTGTGTGTGTGTGTGTGTGTGTGTGTGTGTGTGTGTGTGTGTGGAGTTCTTGCCTGTGACCACGTGGGTTTTCTCCGGGTGCTCCGGTTTCCTCCCACATCCCACAGACGAGTGGGTTTGTAGGTTGATTGGTCCTCTGTAAATTCATAGTTTATAGGTACAGTGAAAAGCTTTTGTTGCGTGCTAACCAGTCGGTGGAAAGACAACACATGATTACAATCGAGCCGTCCACAGTGTTACGGATACGTGATAAGGGAATAACGTTTAGTGCAAGGTAAAGTCCGATCAAAGATAGTCCGAGGGTCACCAATGAGGTAGATAGCAGTTCAGCACTGCTCTCTGGTTGTGGTAGGATGGTTCAGTTGCCTGATAACAGCCGGGAAAAAACTGCTCCTGAATCTGGAGGTGAACATTTAGCTTGTCCAGTCCTTTTATAATTTGACATGTTTCTATAAGATCCCCTCTCATCCTTCTAAATTCCAGTGAATACAAGCCTAGTCTTTTCAATCTTTGCTACGCAACCTCCGTTAGGCGGTTAGGACCTCTGGGACTACACTGTCCGGACCTCCACTGTCCGGGCCTACACTGCCCGGGCCTACACTGTCCGGGCCTACACTGTCCGGACCTACACTGTCCGGGCCTACACTGTCCGGGCCTACACTGTCCGGGCCTACACTGTCCGGGCCTACACTGTCCGGGCCTACACTGTCCGGACCTACACTGTCCGGGCCTCCACTGTCCGGGCCTACACTGTCCGGGCCTACACTGTCCGGGCCTACACTGTCCGGACCTCCACTGTCCGGGCCTACACTGTCCGGGCCTACACTGTCCAGTCCTACACTGTCCGGGCCTACACTGTCCGGGCCTACACTGTCCGGACCTACACTGTTCGGACCTACCCTGTCCAGACTTACACTGCCGAGACCTACACTGCCCAGACCTACACTGTCCGGGCCTTCACCGTCCGGGCCTACACTGTCCGGACCTACCCTGTCCGGACCTACCCTGTTCGGACCTGCACTGTCTGGGACTACACTGTCCGGGCCTACACTGTCCGGACCTACACTGTCTGGGCCTACAGCATCCGGGCCTATACTGTCCGGGCCTAAAGTGTCCGGACCTACAGCGTCTGGGCCTACAGTGTCTGGGCCTACAGCGTCTGGGTCTACAGCATCCGGGCCTACAGTGCCCCCCAGGGTCCTAATACGGGACAAGGGCGGTCCCATACGGGCCAAACCAATTTAGCCCAAACTGTCCTGGCTAATACGGGACAGTTGTCAACCCTAGACAGCACATGCCATGAGATTGACAGATTACTGAATGTCCTCCCGTAAGCTAACATGCTGTCCTGATCTTCCAACCTCTTGTCGTTGGGAGCCTTGCACTTTCTCTGTACCACTAATGCTGTACCACTACATTCTGCAGCCTTTGTACTGCCTGTCGTACTTGCGCAAGGTATGATTTGTCCGGATATTGGGAAATAAAGTATTTCACTGTATCTTAGCACATGCAACAATAAACTCATTGCCATACATCATTACCTCTTAACCTCTTAAGGGCGGCATGGTGGCGCAGCGGTAGAGTTGCTGCCTCACAGCGCCGGAGACCCGGGTTCGATCCCAACCACGGGTGCTGCCTCGACGGAGTTTGTACGTTCTCCCCGTGACCTGCGTGTGTTTTCTACGAGACCTTCACTATCCTCCCACACTCCACAGGTTTGTAGGTTAATTGGCCTGGTGTAAATGTAAATTGTCCCTAGTGTGTGTAGGATAGTGTTAGTGTGCGGGGATCGCTGGTCGGTGCGGACTCGGTGGGCCGAAGGGCCTCTTTCCGCACTGTGTCTCTAAACTAAACTAAACTAAACTGAAGAAGGGTCTCGACCCGAAACGTCACCCATTCCTTCTCTCAAAAGGTGCTGCCTGACCTGCTGAGTTACTCCAGCATTTTGTGAATAAACTAAACTAAAGATAGACACAAAATGTTGGAGTAACTCAGCGGGACAGACAGCATCTCTGGAGAGAAGGAATGGGTGTCCCGCTGAGATACTCGAGCATTTTGTGTCTATTTTCAGTTTAAATCAGCATCTGCAGTTCCTTCCTACTAATAAACTAAATTAAAACGCTCCCCTCCCCCCCCCTCCCCCCGCCCAGAAACACCCCAAATGCCTGTCAACTTTGGTGGCAAAAACAAGGATGCAGATTATTATCTCAATGGTGTCAGGTTAGATAAGGGGGAGGTGCAGCGAGACCTGGGTGTCCTTGTACACCAGTCACTGAAAGTTGGCGTGCAGGTACAGCAGGCAGTGAAGAAAGCTAATGGCATGTTGGCCATCATAACGAGAGGATTTGAGTATAGGAGTAAAGAGGTTCTTCTGCAGTTGTATAAGGCCCTGGTAAGACCACATCTGGAGTATTGTGTACAGTTTTAGTCTCCTAATTTGAGGACGGACATCCTTGTAATTGAGGCAGTGCAGCGTAGGTTCACGAGATTGATCCCTGGGATGGCGGGACTGTCATAGACTAGATTGAAAAGACTAGGCTTGTATTCACTGGAGTTTAGAAGGATGAGAGGGGATCTTATAGAGACGTATACAATTATAAAAGGACTGGACAAGCTAGATGCAGGAAATTTTTTCCCAATGTTGGGCGAGTCCAGAACCAGGGGCCACACAGTCTTAGAATAAAGGGGAGGCCATTTAAAATTGAGGTGAGAAGGAACTTTTTCACCCAAAGAGTTGTGAATTTGCGGAATTCTCTGCCACAGAGGACAGTGGAAGCCAAATCACTGGATGGATTTAAGAGAGAGTTAGATAGAGCTCTAGGGGCTAGTGGAATCAAGGGATATGGGGAGAAGGCAGGCACGGATTACTGATTGTGGATGATCAGCCATGATCACAATGAATGGTGGTGCTGGCTCGAAGGGCTGAATGGCTCCTCCTGCACCTATTTTCTATGTTTCTATGTTTCTAAGATGCTTAACCATGTTAAGGACAACGTATTGGGTTAATAACATGAGGAACATGCTAATGCTTAAAGGAATAGAAATATTGATGTTTCTCCTCATAAAACTAAACTAGGGCAAATTTTAAAGCCGAAATGCATGAAGATTGTAACCAATGTGCTAAACAAAACAGCACAATCTTGGCATTCATGGTTCCTTGTGTGGGAACATTCATGAAAAATATTTCTCCCTCAATGTCATCACGATGAAGGGGCATAATTATTTCCTTCAGGAAGTTTAAGAATAACTAAGGGGCAGGCCATTTAGAACGGAGATGAGGAAAAACTTTTTCAGTCAGAGAGTTGTGAATCTGTGGAATTCTCTGCCTCAGAAGGCAGTGGAGGCCGAATCTCTGGATGCTTTCAAGAGAGAGCTAGATAGAGCTCTTAAGGATAGCGGAGTCAGGGGGAATGGGGAGAGGGCAGGAACGAGGTACTGATTGTGGATGATCAGCCATGATTAAACATGAATGGCGGTGCTGGCTCGAAGGGCCGAATGGCCTTTTCCTGCACCTATTGTCTATTGTCTATTGAAGCATTCTGGAGTTCAGGCCCCAACCTGTTCCAACTGTCCCAAAGCAACAATGGCTGAGATCTCCAAGTCCTTGGTGTTAATAGACAATAGGTGCAGGAGGAGGCCATTCGGCTCTTCGAGCCAGCACCGCCATTCAATATGATCATGGCTGATCATTCTCAATCAGTACCCTGTTCCTGCCTTCTCCCCATACCCCCTGACTCCGCTATCCTTAAGAGCTCTACCTAGCTCTCTCTTGAATGCATTCAGAGAATTGGCCTCCACTGCCTTCTGAGGCAGAGAATTCCACAGATTCACAACTCTGACTGAAAAAGTTTTTCCTCATCTCCGTTCTAAATGGCCGACCCCTTATTCTTAAACTGTGGCCCCTGGTTCTGGACTCCCCAAACATTGGGAACATGTTTCCTGCCTCTAACGTGTCCAACCCCTTAATAATCGTATATGTTTCGATAAGATCCCCTCTCATCCCTCTAAATTCCAGTGTATACATGCCTAATATTACCGACAAGCTTTCATTGTCACGATGTGTGTCGCTTAGTTTAGAGGTACATTGCGGAAGCAGGCCCTTTGGCCCACCGAGTCCGCACTGACCAGCACTATCCTACACACACACACACACACACACACACACACACACACACACACACACACACACACACACACTCGGGACAATTTACAATGATACAAAGCCAAACATTGCCCTTGTCCAAAATTAATGTCAAGCTTGAGAAAACATTACATACTTCAAAGACGTATGATTTGGACGAGGGAATTGAATGCAACATCTCCAAGTTTGCGGATGACACGAAGCTGGGGGGCAGTGTTAGCTGTGAGGAGGATGCTAGGAGGCTGCAATGTGACTTGGATAGGTTAGGTGAGTGGGCAAATGCATGGCAGATGCAATATAATGTGGATAAATGTGAGATTATCCACTTTGGTGGCAAGAACAGGAAAGCAGACTATTATCTGAATGGTGGCCGATTAGGAGAAGGGGAGATGCAACGAGACTTGGGTGTCGTGGTACACCAGTCATTGAAAGTAGGCATGCAGGTGCAGCAGGCAGTGAAGAAAGCGAATGGTATGTTGGCATTCATAGCGAGGAGATTTGAGTATAGGAGCAGGGAGGTTCTGCTGCAGTTGTACAGGGCATTGGTAGGACCACACCTGGAGTATTGCGTACAGTTTTGGTCTCCTAATCTGAGGAAAGACATTCTTGCCATAGAGGGAGTACAGAGAAGGTTCACCAGATTGATCCCTGGGATGGCAGGACTTTCATATGAAGAAAGACTGGATAGACTCGGCTTGTACTCGCTGGAATGTAGAAGATTGAGGGGGGATCTTATAGAAACGTACAAAATTCTTAAGGGGTTGGACAGGCTAGATGCAGGAAGATTGTTCTCGATGTTGGGGAAGTCCAGAACAAGGGGTCACAGTTTAAGGATAAGGGGGAAGTCTTTTAGGACCGAGATGAGAAAGTTTTTTTTCACACAGAGAGTGGTGAATCTGTGGAATTCTCTGCCACAGAAGGTAGTTGAGGCCAGTTCATTGGCTATATTTAAGAGGGAGTTAGATGTGGCCCTTGTGGCTAAAAGGATCAGGGGGTATGGGGAGAAGGCAGGTACGGGATACTGAGTTGGATGATCAGCCATGATCATATTGAATGGCGGTGCAGGCTCGAAGGGCCGAATGGCCTACTCCTGCATCTATTTTCTATGTTTCTATGTTTCTATGTTTAGCTTTGTAAGTAAATTGGTTTGGTGTAAATGTTAAAAAAAAGTGTGTCCCGAGTGTGTGTAGGATAGTGTTAATGTGCGGGGATCGCTGGTCGGTGCGGACGGACTCGGTGGGCCAAAGGGTCTCTTTCCACACTGTATCTCCAAACTAAACTAATCTAAACTAAACAGCACTTGGAGCTACATAGCTTTACGTCCAAGACTGATAAAATCTTAGCGTTAAGCAAATATAATGCACCAACGTCATCTAATGGCTTGCAGTGAATAGCAGCTTTGATCAGCTCTGACTGCCTCATTGGCCTTTGATGAACACGAGCAAAGTTGGAGTAATGTGTTCAGTTTGTTGACACCCTTCAATAGGAAGGATGTTTAGTTTAGTTTAGTTTAGTTTAGAGATACAGCGCGGAAACTGGCCCTTTCGGCCCACCGGGTCCGCGCCGACCAGCGATCCCCGCACACTAACACTATCCCACACACACACTAGACAATAGACAATAGGTGCAGGAGGAGGGCATTCGGCCCTTCGAGCCAGCACCGCCATTCAATGTGATCATGGCTGATCGTCCACAATCAGTACCCCATTCCTGCCTTCTCCCCATACCCCCTGACTCTGCTATCATTACGAGCTCTATCTAGCTCTCTCTTGAAAGCATCCAGAGAATTGGCCTCCACTGCCTTCTGAGGCAGAGAATTCCACAGATTCACAACTCTCTGACTGAAAACGTTTTTCCTCGCCTCCGTTCTAAATGGCCTACCCCTTATTCACATGCCAGTTTATACCAAGCCGATTAACCTACAAACCCGTACGTTTTTGGAGTGTGGGAGACAACCGAAGATCTCGGAGAAAACCCACGCAGGTCACGGGGAGAACGTACAAACTCCGTACAGACCGCGCCCGTAGTCGGGAGCGAACCCAAGTCTCTGGCGCTGTGAGGCAGCAACTCTACCGCTGCGCCAACCGTGACCGCCCTAAATGTTGGAGATGTTGTCAAGCTGGAAAGATTACAGGGAAGATATACGATGATGTTATCAGAACTGGAGGGGCTTGAGCTACCGGGAGAGGTTGGGCAGGCTGGGACTTTACTCCTGTCTCCCTGAGAGTCAGGGGAGAGGGAAACGAGAGATATGTGAAGGTACAAAGGACATCAAATCGAATTAAGAGCCAGCAACGATGATCAAAGAAAGGTGTAGCTAGGGTTGCCAACTGTCCCATATTAGCCGGGACATCCCGTATTTTGGGCTCAATTGGCTTGTCCCATACGGTACTGCCCTTGTCCCGTATTTGGCCCAGGGGGCGCTGTAGGCCTGGACGCTGTAGGCCCGGACGCTGAAGGTCCGGACGCTGTAGGCCTGGACACTGTAGGCCCGGAAGCTATAGACCCGGACCCTGTAGGCCCGGACCCTGTAGGCCTGGACGCTGTAGGCCCGGAAGCTATAGGCCCGGACGCTGTAGGTCCGGACTCTGTAGGTCCGGACGCTGTAGGCCCGGACGCTGTAGGCCCGGACACTGCAGGTCCAGACAGTGTAGGTCCGGACAGTGTAGGTCTCGACAGTGTATGCCCGAACACTGTAGGCCCAGGCGCCGCCTGACGGAGGTTGCCTAGCAGCCCGCCTCACGGCCCGGGTGGCCGCCATTGGTGGAGCGGGAGCACGTGGCCGCTGGCTGGGTGAGGTCACGTGGAGCACGGGGCGGTGACGTCACCTTGTCCCTTATTTGGGAGTGAGATAGTTGGCAACCCCTAGGTGGAGCCCACAACAGCCCACTGTTGGCTGGGTGCCTTATCTCAGTCTATCTTCAGTGGGCCGAAGGGCTGTTTCATCACTGTATTTCCAAAGTTTAGTTTAGTTTAGGGACACTACGCAGAAACAGGCCCTTCGGCCCACTGAGTCCACGCCGACCAGCGATCCCTGCACACTTATACTATCCTACACACACACACGGGACAATTTACAATTATACCAGGCCAATTAACCTACAAATCTGTACATCTTTGGAGTGTGGGAGGAAACCGGAGCACCCGGAGAAAACCCACGCACGCAGGTCACGGGGAGGGCGTACAAACTCCGTACAGACAGCACCCGTGGTCAGGATCAAACCCGGGTCTCTGGCGCTGTGAGGCAGCAACTCTACCGCTGCACCACCTAAAGACCTGTTTCTGCACGACATGAATCTTTGACTCTCGAACGCAGTCAAGCTCTCTCGAACAATCAGTGTGTTTGTATTTTCTGCAATTTGTCCTTGTGTTGGGTAATGCAATGAAGTTGTGTTACCAGGGCACACACGGGTGACATCTCTGGGCTTTTAGTGGCTGGCTGCCGCTGGCCCGAGTGTGTTTTTGTCTTGTTTAGTTTGTTCACTACGAGTTGGCTAACTTTGTTTTCAATCCTTGACCCTTGCCCCTGACCCTTGGAGCTCGAGCACCCGCTTCCCCTAAAAAAAAGTTCAGTACGATGTGTAGAAACACGTTCAGAGCGCTGGAGAAACTGCCTCGGCCTACGCGGACTCCCGGTTGCCAAACGTGTTAACTCCCCCTCTCCCATTCCCACACCGACCTCTCTCCACTGTCAGAACGAGGCCCAGCGCAAATTTGAGGAACTTCAACTCGGGGCGGCACGGTGGCGCAGCGGTAGAGTTGCTGCCTCACAGCCCCAGAGACCCGGGTTCGATCCTGACTACGGGCGCTTTCTGCACGGAGTCTGTACGTTCTCCCCGTAGGTTTTCCCCGGTTCCCTCCCACACTTTCAAGACGTACAGGTTTGTAGGTTAAATGGCTTCAGTAGGTTTCTCCGAGATCTTCGGTTTTCTCCGAGATCTTCGGTTTCCTCCCACACTCCAAAGACTTACAGGTACGTAGGTTAATTGACTGGGTAATATGTAAAAATTGTCCCTAGTGTGTGTAGGATAGTGTTAATGTGCGGGGATCGCTGGGCGGCGCGGACTCGGTGGGCCAAAGGGTCTGATTCCGTGTTGTATGTCTCTAAACTAAACAAAACTACAGCACCTCATATTTTGCTTGGGCAGCTTATAACCCGGCTGTATGAATATTGATTTCTCTAAGTTCAAGTAACCCTTGCATTTCCTCTCTCTCTCCGTTCCTGCCCCAACCTCGTTGTCTGGCCATTTCCACTGTAAACATGCAGGTACAGCAGGCAGTGAAGAAAGCTAATGGCACGTTGGCCTTCACAACGAGAGGGTTTGAGTACAGGTCCTTCTGCAGTTGTACGGGGCCCTGGTGAGACCGCACCTGGAGTATTGTGTGCAGTTTTGGTCTCCCAGTTTGAGGAAGGACGTCCTTGCTATTGAGGCAGTGCAGCGCAGGTTCATCAGGTTAATCCCTGGGATGGCGGGACTGACATATGAGGAAAGATTGGAAAGACTGGGCTTGTATTCACTGGAGTTTAGAAGGATGAGAGGGGATCTAATAGAAACGTATAAATTTACAAAAGGCACGGTAGCGCAGCGGTAGAGTTGCTGCTTTACAGCGAATGCAGCGCCGGAGACTCAGGTTCGATCCTGACTACGGGTGCTGCACTGTAAGGAGTTTGTACGTTCTCCCCGTGACCTGCGTGGGTTTTCTCCGAGATCTTCGGTTTCCTCCCACACTCCAAAGACGTACAGGTATGTAGGTTAATTGGCTGGGTAAATGTAAAAATTGTCCCTAGTGGGTGTAGGATAGTGTTAATGTGCGGGGATCGCTGGGCGGCACGGACTTGGTGGGCCGAAAAGGCCTGTTTCCGGCTGTATATATATGATATGATATGATATGATGGTGACTGGACAAGCTAGATGCAGGAAAAATGTTCCCAATGTTGGGGGAGTCCAGAACCAGGGGCCACACAGTCTAAGAATAAAGGGGAAGCCATTTAAAACTGAGGTGTGAAGAAACTTTTTCACCCAGAGAGTTGTGAATTTGTGGAATTCTCTGCCACAGAGGGCAGTGGAGGCCAATTCACTGGATGAATTTAAAAGAGAGTTAGATAGAGCTCTAGGGGCTAGCGGAATCAAGGGATATGGGGAGAAGGCAGGCACGGGTTACTGATTGTGGATGATCAGCCATGATCACAATGAATGGTGGTGCTGGCTCGAAGGGCCAAATGGCCTCCTCCTGCACCTATTGTCTATTTTTTTCTTCCGTGTTTCTATTTATCCTTTTCCCCAGCCAACAACGGAGCATTGATCGCACCGCCGATGCTAACGCTGTCCTACATTCACTAGGGACAATTTCACAATTTACCAAAGCCAATTAACCTACAATCCTGTACGTTTTTAGAGTGTGGGAGGAAACCGGAGCAACCTGAGAAACAAGACCCATGCAGGTCACGGGGAGAGCGTGCAAACTCCGTACAGACAGCGCCCGTAGTCGGGATCGAACCCGGGTCTCTGGCGCGGTGAGGCAGCGACTCTACCGCTGTGCCACTGATACTCACGTGAATGGGAAAGTAGTCCCGAAAGTAGGCCCACAATCTCAGGCTGCGGATGTAGCGGAAACTGCGGCCTCCACGGTAGGGCGTGCGTCGGTCCCAGAACCACCATGTGGCGTAGAGCACTGATACGAACCAGAGGCGAGTGAAGAGGAGGATGACAAATAGTGCGGCACAACATTGTGCTGTAAGAGGGAATGAGAGAGAAGCCCACGGTCAATGGTGGAACTAGTGGAGAGAGATGGAGCCCTCATTCAATGGTGGAACTAGCAGAGAGAGATGGAGAGAGAGGAGCCCACAGTCAATGGTGGAACGAGTGGAGAGAGATGGAGCCCTCATTCAATGGTGGAAGTAGCAGAGAGAGACGGAGAGAGAGGAGCCCACAGTCAATGGTGGAACTAGCGGAGAGAGATGGAGCCCTCATTCAATGGTGGAAGTAGCAGAGAGAGATGGAGCCCTCATTCAATGGTGGAACTAGCAGAGAGAGACGGAGAGAGAGGAGTCCACAGTCAATGGTGGAACTAGCGGAGAGAGATGGAGCCCTCATTCAATGGTGGAACTAGCAGAGAGAGACGGAGAGAGAGGAGCCCTCAGTCAATGGTGGCACTAGTGGAGAAAGAGACTGTGTGCTTCTCTCTCTCCCTCTCTCTCCGCTAGTTGCACCATTGACTATGGGCTTCTCTCCCACAGTCAATGCTGGCACTAGTGGAGAGCGTGTAGCGTAGAGTGGAGAGCGTGTAGCATAGAGTGGAGAGCGTGGAGCGTAGAGCGTAGAGCCTAGAGCGTAGCAGGTAGAGGGTAGAGTGTAGAGTGTAGATCTAGAGCGTGGAGTGTAGAGTGTATAGCGCATAGTGTAGAGTGTAGAGTGTAGAGAGCGTAGTGTAGAGTATAGAGTGTAGAGTGTAGAGTGTAGAGTGTAGAGAGCGTAGTGTAGAGTGTAGAGTGTAGAGGGTAGAGTGTAGAGAGTAGAGCATAGAGAGTAGAGTGTACAGAGTAGAGCATAGAGCATAGAGAGTAGAGCGCAGAGCGTAGAGTGTAGAGTGTAGAGAGTAGAGCGTAGTGTAGAGTGTAGAGAGTAGAGCATACCACATACAGTATAGATCATAGATCATAGAGTGCAGAGCATAGGGGAATCAAGTGATGGGGAATCGAGGACCAGATGACATAGGTTTAAGGTGAAGGGCAAATGAATTAGATTAGTTTAGAGATACAGCGCGGAAACAGGCCCTTCGGCCCACCGAGTCCGCGCCGCCCAGCGATCCCCGCACACTAACACTATCCTACACACACACACACATACACACAATTTTACATTTATACCAAGCCATTTAACCTACAAACCTGCACGTCTTTGGAGTGTGGGAGGAAACCGAAGATCTCGGAGAAAACCCACGCAGGTCGGGGGGGGGGGGGGGGAACATACAAACTCCGTACAGACGGCGTCCGTAGCCGGGATCGAACCCGGGTCTCCGGCGCTGCATTCGCTGTAAGGCGGCAACTCTACCGCTGCGCCACCGTGACCGCCCGATTTAATGGGAACCAGATGGGCAACTTTTTCACTCAGAGGGATGGTGGGTGTATGGAACGAGCTGCCAGAGGAGGTAGTTGAGGCAGATACTATAACAACATTTGAAAGACGATCGGACAGGTACCTGGATGGATACTCAAGGTTTAGAGTGAATAATGTAATAATAGGAACCGCAGGTGCTTGGAGTTTAAAGGGATATATGGGCCAAACCGCGGGCAGGTGGGAGGAGTGTAGGTGGGGCATCGTGGTTGGCGTGGGCAGGTTGGACAGAAGGGCCTGTTTCAGTGAAGTATGAATCTACAACTATGCCATAATGATAACAAAGAAATCTGCCCACAAAATGCTGGAGTAACTCAGCAGGTCAGGCAGCATCTCAGGAGAGAAGGAATGGGCGACATTTCGGGTCGAGACCCTACCTCACTCAGTCTGAAGAAGGGTCTCGACCCGAAACGTCGCCCATTCCTTCTCTCCTGAGATGCTGCCTGACCTGCTGAGTTACTCCAGCGTTTTGTGAATAAATGCCTTCGATTTGTACCGGCATCTGCAGTTATTTTCTTATACAAAGAAATCTGCCGATGTTCTGGTGACAAGGACCAGACATGGATGGTGAGAACAGCAAAGGGCGAAGTGAGCAGAAAACACCCCAGAACAGAGGGGGGACGAAGCTGTTCCTGAGTCTGGTGGTGTGGTCTTTCAAGCTCAGAGTCACAGAGTGATACAGCGTGGAAGCAGGCCCTTCGGCCCAACTCGACCACACCGGCCAATAATATCCCGAGCTACCCTAGTCCCACTTGGCCCGCACGTGCTTGGCCCATAACACTCCAAACCTGTCCAATCCATCTACCTGTCCAACTGTTTCTAACAGCTTTTTTCCCCCCCACAATCTTTACATGTTGAGCAGGAATAAAGTAAAGTGAATCTGGAGAGTTTAGAGGGAGGTGGAGACAAAATGCTGGAGTAACTCAGCGGGACAGGCAACATCTCTGGAGAGAAGGAATGGGTGACGTTTCGGGTCGAGACCCTTCCTCAGACTGAGAGTCAGGGGAGAGGATGACTCTGGCTCTCTCCCCTCTCCCCTGACTCTGTCTGGAGAAGGGTCTCGACCCATTCCTTCTCTCCAGAGATGCTGCCTGTCCCGCTGAGTTACTCCAGCTTTTTGCGTCTATCTTCAGTTTTAAACCAGCATCTGCAGTTCCTTCCTGCACATGGAGTTTAAAGGGAGTTTAATTGATTTATTATTGTCACGTGTACCAACATTGTGTTACAGCGATGCTGGGAACTGCAGATTCTGGGATCTTGAGCAAAATACAAAGTGCTGGAGGAACTCGACGGGCCAGACGACATCTGTGGTGGGAAATGGACAAGACGACGTGGTGAGACGGGACCAGGTGAAAGATTGTATCAAGATCAAGCGAAGATCTCAAAATCATGCAGGTACAGCAGGCAGTGAAGAAAGCCAATGGAATGTTGGCCTTCATAACAAGAGGAGTTGAGTATAGGAGCAAAGAGGTCCTTCTGCAGTTGTACAGGGCCCTAGTGAGACCGCACCTGGAGTACTGTGTGCAGTTTTGGTCTCCAAATTTGAGGAAGGATATTCTTGCTATTGAGGGTGTGCAGCGTAGGTTAATTCCCGGAATGGCGGGACTGTCATATGTTGAAAGACTGGAGCGACTAGGCTTGTATACACTGGAATTTAGAAGGATGAGAGGGGATCTTATCGAAACGTATAAGATTATTAAGGGGTTGGACACGTTAGAGGCAGGAAACATGTTCCCAATGTTGGGGGAGTCCTGAACAAGGGGCCACAGTTTAAGAATAAGGGGTAGGCCATTTAGAACGGAGATGAGGAAAAACCTTTTCAGTCAGAGAGTTGTGAATCTGTGGAATTCTCTGCCTCAGAAGGCAGTGGAGGCCAATTCCCTGAATGCATTCAAGAGAGAGCTGGATAGAGCTCTTAAGGATAGCGGAGTCAGGGGGTATGGGGAGAGGGCAGGAACGGGGTACTGATTGAGAATGATCAGCCATGATCACATTGAATGGCGGTGCTGGCTCGAAGGGCCGAATGGCCTCCTCCTGCACCTATTGTCTATTGTCTATTGTCTATATCAATTTATTGTCACATGTAGCAAGTAAGGTCCAGTGAAATTTGAGTTACCATGCAGCCACACTAAGTGAAAAGCAACTAGACACACAGCCACATAAAGTAAAATTTAACCTAAACATCCACCACAGCGGATTCCACATTCCTCACTGTGATGGAAGGTAATAAAGTTCAACCATCTTCCTCTTTGTTCACCCGTCGGGGCTGTTGAACCGTCCACAGTCGCCGCTGCCGACTGTCCGAGGCCCTCGCGTCGGGGCGATCGAAACTCCCCGCGTCGGGGCGGTTGAAAGTCTCTCCGCAGCACGGAGCGCCCGAGTCGGCCTCTTCTCACCAGAGACCGCGGGCTTCACGGTGTTAACGTCCACAGGCCCCACGGTTGGAGCTCTCCGCAGTCGATCCCCGGCAAAGGATCGCAGCTTCGCGATGTTAAAGTCTGCACCGTGCCCGCGGCGTGAAGCGCCGGGCCGGTCTCCAGGAATGGCCGCCAACTCCTCGACGTTAGGCCGCAGTGGGGGCGGAGATACGACACGATGAAAACCGTCGAGGTAAGAGATTGGAAAAATGTTTCCCCCAACTCCATCCCACACATAAAACAAACTAAGGAACACTAAAACATGTACTTAAAAGAATAAAATACAGAAGAAAGCTCAGACAGACTGTTGGCGAGGCCGCCAGGGCTGGTGGCGCCACCCGGTGGTTTATCACGGCCTGGTTCAGCAACTTGAATGTCCAGGAATGAGGGAGGTTGCAGGGGAGTGGTGGACACTGCCCGGTCCATTGCGGGTACTGACCTCCCCCACCATCGAGGTGATCTACAGGAGGAATGGCCTCAAAATGGTGGCCAGCATCATCTAAGGCCCACACCACCAGGGCCATGCTCTCATCTCGCTGCTACCATCGGGAAGAAGGTACAGCAGACTGAGAAACGTGACCTCCACGTTCAAGATAGGGCGGTCACGGTGGTGCAGCGGTAGAGTTGCCGCCTTACAGCGAATGCAGCGCCGGAGACCCGGGTTCCATCCCGACTTCGGGCGCTGTCTGTACGGAGTTTGCACGTTCTCCCCGCGACCTGCGTGGGTTTTTCTCCGAGATCTTCGGTTTCCTCCCACACTCCAAAGACGTGCAGGTTTGTAGGTTAATTGACTGGGTAAATCTAAAAATTGTCCCTAGTGGGTGTAGGATAGTGTTAGTGTGCGGGGATCGCTGGGCGGCGCAGACTCGGTGGGCTGAAGGGCCTGTTTCCGCGCTGTATCTCTAAACTAAACTAAACAGCTTCTTCCCAACAACCATCAGGCTCTTGAACACTGCACAACACTAACCTCAGCAACTGCGATCTTCTACGTGTCTTTGGTTGCACGACAGACCATTTAATCCACGCTATGGTTAGCCAGTATTACGGTTATTGATTTATAGTATTATTGATTATTTTATGTTATCTGTGTGTTATTGAGCTCACGGGACTATTAAACATAGAATATAGAACAAAACGGCACGGTGGCGCAGCGGTAGAGTTGCTGCCTTACAGCGAATGCAGCACCGGAGACTCAGTTTCGACCCCGACTACGGGCGCCGTCTGTACGGAGTTTGTACGTTCTCCCCGTGACCTGCGTGGGTTTTCTCCGAGATCTTCTGGTTCCTCCCACATCTCTAAAACAGCACACTAACAGGCCAATATGCCCACGATGTCTGTACCAAACACGAGGCCAAGATAATCTAATCCCCTCTGCCCGCACGTGATTCATGTCCCTCCGTTCCCTGCATATCCACGCGCCTGTCTAAAAGCCTCTTAAACGCCACTATCGTATCTGCCTCCACCCCCACCCCTGGCAGCGCGTTCCAGGCCCCCACCACCCTCTGTGTAAAAACAACTTGCCCCTCACATCTCCCTTAAACTTTGCCCTTTTCACTTAAAGCCGTGCTCTCTAGTTTAGTTTACTTTTTTAGTTCAGTTTAGTTTAGAGATACAGCGCGGAAACAGGCCCTTCGGCCCACCGAGTCCGCGCCGACCAGCGATCCCCGCACACTAACACTATCCTACACACACACACACACACACTAGGGACAATTTACATTCATACCCAGCCAATTAACCTACATACCTGTACGCCTTTGGAATGTTTTGTGTTTTTGTTCTTCTATGCCTGTATGACACTTTGCCAGCCTTCAAGGTGCAACAGAAGTCTTTATTACAGTATAAGAAAATAACTGCAGATGCTGGTACAAATCGATTTATTCACAAAATGCTGGAGTAACTCAGCAGGTCAGGCAGCATCTCGGGAGAGAAGGAATGGCAGTAACTCAATGCTGGCAGCAAGACGACTAAAATGGCTGCAGCCCCACGATCTGACTGTACACTCACACACTGTGTACAGCCAAGGTAACTATATACAAAACATCTCCCTTTGTCCTGTGCAGTGCCACCTGCTGCACAGGAGAAGCAACGGGTCCTCCCACCCCACACAGTCCATCAAACATCACAGAATGTGGGAGGAAACCGAAGATCTCAAAGAAAACCCACGTGGGTCACGGGCAGAGCGTACAAACTCCGTACAGGCAGCGCCGCTAGTCGGGATAGAAACCGGGTCTCTGGCGCTGAAAGTGGTGTAAGGCGGCAACTCTACCGTTGCGCCACCGTGCCGCCCTAGTCTTTGACATTTCCACCCAGGGGGAACAAAGGTCTGACCGTCTATGCTGCGGCACGGTGGCGCAGCGGTAGAGATGCCGCCTTACAGCGAATGCAGCGCCGGAGACCCGGGTTCGATCCCGACTACGGGCGCCGTCTGTACGGAGTTTGTACGTTCTCCCCGTGACCTGCGTGGGTTTTCTCCAAGATCTTCGGTTTCCTCTCACACTCCAAAGACGTGCAGATTTGTAGGTTAATTGACTGGGTAAATGTAAAAACTGTCCCTAGTGGGTGTAGGATAGTGTTAGTGTGCGGGGATCGCTGGGCGGCGCGGACTCGGTGGGCCGAAGGGCCTGTTTCCACGCTGTATCTCTAAATCTAAAAATCAGCCTCTCATAATTTCAGACTTATATCAGGTCTGCCCTCGGCCTTAAAACTGCAGCAGGTAAGCCGTTTCCTTATTGGGCTACTAATTAAACGCTCCTGACCCGGTGACTCTTGGGTTAAAGTACATTTTTGAGGCGGTGTCGTTGTCTTCGACATACATTTGCAAACGCAAACACTTCAGACGCAACAATTTAATCTGCAAATGACGCTGGAATCTTCAGCAAAACTCAAGGGAGCGCAGGAGGGCAGTGGGTGGCCTTACGGAGGCGTACAAAATCATGAGAGGAATCGGTCGGCACAGCAGTAGAGTTGCTACCTCACAGCGCCGGAGACCCGGGTTCGATCCTGACTACGGGTGCCGTCTGTACGGAGTTTGTACCTTCTCCCCGCGACCTGCGTGGGTTTTCTCCGGGTGCTCCGATTTCAATAGACAATAGACAATAGGTGCGGGAGGAGGCCATTCGGCCCTTCGAGCCAGCACCGCCAATCAATGTGATCATGGCTGATCATTCTCAATCAGTACCCCGTTCCTGCCTTCTCCCCATACCCTCTGACTCCGCTATCCTTAAGAGCTCTATCTAGCTCTCTCTTGAATGCATTCAGAGAATTGGCCTCCACTGCCTTCTGAGGCAGAGAATTCCACAGATTCACAACTCTCTGACTGAAAAGGTTTTTCCTCATCTCCGTTCTAAATGGCCTACCCCTTATTCTTAAACTGTGGCCCCTGGTTCTGGACTCCCCCAACATTGGGAACATGTTTCCTGCCTCTAACGTGTCCAACCCCTTAATAATCTTATACGTTTCGATAAGATCCCCTCTCATCCTTCTAAATTCCAGTGTATACAAGCCTAGTCGCTCCAGTCTTTCAACATACGACAGTCCCGCCATTCCGGGAATTAACCTACGCTGCACACCCTCAATAGCAAGAATATCCTTCCTCAAATTTGGAGACCAAAACTGCACACAGTACTCCAGGTGCGGTCTCACTAGGGCCCTGTACAACTGCAGAAGGACCTCTTTGCTCCTATACTCAACTCCTCTCGTTATGAAGGCCAACATTCCATTGGCTTTCTTCACTGCCTGCTGTACCTGCATGCTTCCTTTCAGTGACTGATGCACTTTGACACCCAGATCTCGTTGAACGTCCCCTTTTCCTAACACCATTCAGATAAATAACGCTGGAATCTTCAGCAAAACTCAAAGGAGCGGAGGAGGGCAAGGGGTAGTCTTACGGAGGAGTACAAAATCATGAGAGGAATCGATCGGCACAAAGCGGCATGGTGGCGCAGCGGTAGAGTTGCTGCCTCACAGCGCCGGAGACCCGGGTTCGATCCTGCCTACGGGTGCCGCCTGTACGGAGTTTGTACGTTCTCCCCGTGACCTGGGTGGGTTTTCTCCGGGTGCTCCAATTTCCTCTCACACTCCAAGATGTGCAGGTTTGTAGGTTAATTGGCTTGAAATAATTGTAAATTGTCCCCAGTGTGTGTAGGATGGCGTTAGTGTGCGGGGATCGCTGGTCGGCGCGTACAATTTACATTGTCGTTTGAATGCCAAAGTGTCATAGAGTCAGTCATAAGGAACAGAAACAGGTCCTTCAGTCCGACTTGCCCACACTGACCAACTTGCCCCATCTACACTAGTCCCACCTGCCTGCGTTTGGAACATGTCCCTGTAAACCTTTCCTATCCATGTCTTTAACATGCTGTTATAGTCCCTGCCTCATCTACCTCCTCTGGCAGCGTGTCTCATACGCCCACCATCCTTTGTGTGGATAACATTGCCCCTCAGTTTCCTATTTAAATCTCTCCCCCCTCACCTTAAACCTATAGGAAGGACATCCTTGCTATTGAGGCAGTGCAGCGTAGGTTCACCAGGTTAATCCCCGGGATGGCGGGACTGTCAAATGAGGAAAGACTGGGCTTGTATTCACTGGAGTTTAGAAGGATGAGAGGGGATCTTATAGAGACGTGTAAAATTATAAAAGGACTGGACAAGCTAGATGCAGAAAAAATGTTCCCAATGTTGGGGGAGTCCAGAACCAGGGGCCACACACAGTCTAAGAATAAAGGGGAGGCCATTTAAAACTTAGGTGAGAAGAAACTTTTTCACCCAGGGAGTTGTGAATTTGTGGAATTCTCTGCCACTGAGGGCAGTGGAGGCCAATTCACTGGATGAATTTAAAAGAGAATTAGATAGAGCTCTGGGGGCTAGTGGAATCAAGGGATATGGGGAGAAGGCAGGCACGGGTTACTGATTGTGGATGATCAGCCATGATCACAATGAATGGCGGTGGTGGCTCGAAGAGGCCAAATGGCCTCCACCTGCACCGATTTTCAATGTTTCGATGTTTCTATGTTTCTATGTTTCGATGTTTCTATGTTTCTATGTTTCTATGTTTCTATGTATATCCTCAGGTGCTCAGTTCTCCTACTCTGGGCCTCTGGGCTTCTGGTTCTGGTTGAATACTGTGCAAACACCTCATAACCTCAACACCTTAGAACGGAGATGAGGAAAAACATTTTCAGTCAGAGAGTTGTAAATCTGTGGAATTCTCTGCCTCAGAAGGCAGTGGAGGCCAATTCTCTGAATGCATTCAAGAGAGAGCTAGATAGTGCTGTTAAGGATAGCGGAGTCAGTGGGTATGGGGAGAAGGCAGGAACGGGGTACTGATTGTGAATGATCAGCCATGATCACATTGAGGCTTGTATACACTGGAATTTAGAAGGATGAGAGGAGATCTTATCGAAACGTATAAGATTATTAAGGGGTTGGACACGTTAGAGGCAGGAAACATGTTCCCAATGTTGGGGGAGTCCAGAACAAGGGGCCACATTTTAAGAATAAGGGGTAGGCCATTTAGAACTGAGATGAGGAAAAACTTTTTCAGTCAGAGAGTTGTGAATCTGTGGAATTCTCTGCCTCAGAAGGCAGTGGAGGCCAATTCTCTGAATGCATTCAAGAGAGAGCTAGATAGAGCTCTTAAGGATAGCGGAGTCAGAGGGTATGGGGAGAAGGCAGGAACGGGGTACTGATTGAGAATGATCGGCCATGATCACATTGAATGGCGGTGCTGGCTCGAAGGGCCAAATGGCCTCCTCCTGCACCTATTGTCTATTGTCTTTAAGTGATTATCTCACGCAGGTCGGGGCAAGGGACTGTGCGCCTACCCCGATCTATTCCCCTCGTGATCTTATACGCCAGTCGACCCGAGACGGACGAGGTTAAACGTCAGAGCCACTTACCAAGAGCAAGGAAGGAGAAGACCCACTGAATAACTACCAGAGTCTGCAACCGACGTCGGAACGGGATTCTCAACGGAGCAAAATCGACATGCATTCTGGCGCTGGTCAGGAGACAGCTTGAATGCATGCGGACGCGAGCCTCAATCAGACTGGGTACAAAGTCCTTCTGTACAAACCCACACCTTAACACAATGCCTGTGTTGCAATCACTCGAGCCAGCCTGTGATTGTTGCGTTTATTGTTCTGCAGGAGCCATTGCAAAAATCACCGCAATGTGTGTCGTAGAGTCATAAGAGAGTCACAGAGTGATACAGCACGGAAACAGGCCCAACTCGCCCACACCGGCCAACAATGTCCCAGCTACCCTAGTCCCACCTGCCCGTGCTTGGTCCTTATCCCTCCAAACCTGTCCTATCCATGTACCTGTCCAACTGTTGAGGCCAGTTCATTGGCTATATTTAAGAGGGAGTTAGATGTGCCCTTGTGGCTAAAGGGATCAGGGGGTATGGAGAGATAGGCAGGTACAGGATACTGAGTTGGATGATCAGCCATGATCATATTGAATGGCGATGCAGGCTCGAAGGGCCGAATGGCCTACTCCTGCACCTATTTTCTATGTTTCTATGTTTCTAAACGTTGGGATAGTCCCAGCCTCAACTACCTCCTCTGGCAACTCGTTCCATACACCCACCACCCTCTGTGTGGAAAAGTTACCCCTCGGATTCCTATGAAATCTTTCCCCCTTCACCTTGAACCTATGTCCTCTGGTCCTCGATTCCCCTACTCTGGGCAAGAGACTCTGTGCGTCTCGAGGGGAATCGAGGACCAGAGGACATCAGTTTAAGGTGAAGGGGAAAAGAGTTAATAGGAACCTGAGGGGTAACTTTGTCATGTATCGTTGAGGGGCGGCACGGTGGCGCAGCGGGTAGAGCTGCTGCCTCACAGCGCCAGAGACCCGGGTTTGATCCTGACCTCGGGTGCAGTAAGTGTGGTGTGGAGTTTGCACTGGGATCTTGTAGGTTTCCTCCCACATCCTAAAGACATGCAGGTTTGTAGGTTGGAGACACAAGGAACTGCAGATGTTGGTTTACAAAAAAAAAGACACAAAGTGCTGGAGTAACTCAGCGGGCCGGGCAGCACCTGTCTTTGAAGAAGGGTCTCGACCCAAAACGTCACCCATTCCTTCTCTCCAGAGATGCTGCCTGACCCGCTGAGTTACTCCAGCATTTTGTGATACCTTCGATTTGTACCAGCATCTGCAGTTATTTTCCTACATACGCACACACGCACACACATACATACATACACACACTTACACACACGCACAGACACATACACACACATACGCAAACTTACACACAAACACGCACACATACAGTTACACACACACACACACACACACACACACAGTTACACACACACACTCATGAACACACACACACACACAGTTACACACACACTTACACACACACACTTACACACACACATACACAAACAAACACACACACTCACACACACACTCACTCACATACGCACACACACAAACTTACACACATGCACACACACGCACACACACACACGCACACACACACACACACACACACACACACACACACACACACACACACACACACACACACACACACACACACAGTTACACACACACACCCAGAGTTACACACAGAGTCACACACACACACACACACACACACACACACACACACACACACACACACACACACACACACACACACACACACACACTTAGACTCACACATGGATGGGCAGATTCAGGTTGGGAATTCAGGCTGAAGAAGGGTCCCGACCTGAAACGTCACCCATCCTTTTTCTCCAGAGATGCTGCCTGACCTGCTGAGTTACTCCAGCACTCTGTGTCTATCTGGGACAGATTGATATGCAGGAAATTAGGGCACAGACCGGAGGGCATGAAGTCAGTGAGAGAGAGTTTAAAGGAGATTTGCTGGGATGGTTTAATTTTACACAGAGGGCGGTGGGTGCCTGGAACGCACTGCCAGGGGGTGATGGTGGAGGCAGATACGATAGTGGTGTTTCCGCGGCTTTTAGATGGGCGCGTGGATATACAGGGAACGGAGGGATTATGGATCATGTGCAGGCAGAGGAGATTAACATGGCATCATGTTCGGCACAGGCATTGTGGGCAGAAGGGCCTGTTCCAGTGCTGTACTGTTCCATGTGCAGGAAGGACCTGCAGATGCTGATTTACATCGAAAATAGACACAAAATGCTGGGGTAATTCGGCGGGTCAGGCAGCATCTCTGGAGAGTAGGAATAGGTGACTTTAAGGGCCGGAACCCTTCATCAGACAGTTCTGTGCTGCACTGTTCTGTGTTCTCTGTTCTTTCAGCTCCCTTGCCAAGCTGCGGGTTGGTAAGTCCCCTGAGTTTAGGGTTGCCAACTGTCCCGTATTAACTGGGACATCCCGTATTTTGGGCTAAATTGGTTTGTCCTGTATTAGGCCTGGCGGACGCTGTAGGCCCGGACGATGTAGGCCTGGACGATGTAGGCCTGGACGCTGTAGGCCCGGATGATGTAGGCCTGGACGCTGTAGGCCCGGATGATGTAGGCCTGGACGCTGTAGGCCCGGACGCTGTAGGCCCAGACAGTGTAGGCCCGGAGGTCCGGGCGCCGCCTAACGGAGGCTGCGTAGCTACCCGCCTCCCGGCCCGGGCGGCCGCCATTGGTGGAGCGGGAGCACATGGCCGCTGGCTGGGTGAGGTCACGTGGGGCGCGGGGCAGTGACGTCACCTTGTCCCTTATTTGGGAGTGAGATAGTTGGCACCCCTACCTGAGTTTAGTTTAGTTTAGTTTAGTTTAGTTTAGAACCCAGTGATCCCCACATATTAACACTATCCTACACACACTAGGGACAATTTTACACTTATATCAAGCCAATTAACCTACATACCTGTACGTCTTTGGAGTTTGGGAGGAAACTGAAGATCTCGAAGAAATCCCACAGGGAGAACGTACAAACTCCGTACAGACAGTGCCCGTAGTCGGGATTGTACCCGGGTCTCTGGTACTGTGAGGCAGTAACTCTACCGCTGTGCCACCGTGCTGCCCAGAGTTCTGCCTGTGAATGAGGGTGGGAGCAGAAGACAGATAGACTCCCGACACCTCAAAGCCAGGAGTCGGACTCCCATCAATATGGCTGCAACACGGCACGGTGGCGCAGCGGCAGAGTTATCACCTCACAGCGCTTACAACGCCAGAGACCCGGGTTCCATCCCGACCACGGGCGCTGTCTGTGCGGAGTTTGTTCGTTCTCCCCTTGACCCGCATGGGTTTTCTCTGAGATCGTCTGTTTCCTCCCTCACTCCAAAGACGTGCAGGTTAATGGTAGGGTAATTGGCTTGGTAAATGTAAAAATTGTCCCTAGTGTGTGTAGGATAGTGTTAGTGTGCGGGGATCGCTGGGCGGCGCCGACCCGGTTTTAGATTTAAGATTTAGAGATACAGCGCAGAAACAGGCCCTTCGGCCCACCGGGTCCGCGCCGCCCAGCGATCCCCGCACACTAACACTCTCCTACACCCACTAGGGACATTTTTTTACATTTGCCTAGCTAATTAACCTACCTGTACGTCTTTGGAACAGGTGGGCCAAAGGGCCTGTTTCCGCGCTGTATATCTAAACTAAACGTACAGGATAATTGTAGGTTAATTGGATTGGTATAAATGTAAACATTGTCCCTAGTGGGTTCACAAGTTTACAAGTTCACAAGTTATAGGCCATTCGGCCCATTGAGTCTACTCCGCCATTCAATCATGGCTGATCTCTGTCTCCTAATCCCATTCTCCTGCCTTCTCCCCATAATCCTTGACACCCGTTCTAATCAAGAATTTGTCTATCTCTGCCTTAAAAATACCCACTGACTTGGCCTCCACAGCCGTCTGTGGCAATCAGTTCCACAGATTCACTGCCCTCTGACTAAAGAAGTTCCTCCTCACCTCTTTTCTAAAAGAGCGCCCTTTAATTCTGAGGCTGTGCCCTCTGGTCCTAGACTCTCCCACTAGTGGAAACATCCTCTCCACATCCACTCTATCCAGGCCTTTCATTACTCTGTGAGTTTCAATGAGACTGCAGTGTTTCAGTTCACATGACACATATAAAGCTTTTTGATTCATTTATTTAACTAAAAATACAACCACGTCAAGTCAAGTTTATTCGGTAAGTTTCAATGGCCTCCTCCTGCACCTATTGTTTATTGTCTATTGTCTAAACTAAGAAGGAACCGAGGGTTGTACAGATTTGAGAAAAGGCCCCTTCCCTTCCTGGGCCTGGCCATAGGAGGAGCTGTGAATAGTGATCCATCGGTTTGAATAATTGATTACCCGTGGGATATTTCATTCAGACAGACTGCTCTCCCCACATCCGCCAGACTGACGTGAGCTGAATCGATTGTCACGAGGAAGCTCTGTTATCAATCATCGTAGCTTGGGCCCATCCCATAGAGCGTGGAGCATCGAACAATGGAGCACAGGAACAGGCCCTACGACATGCCGAACAAGGCCAAGCTACACTAATCTCTGTCTGCACGTGATCCACATCTTGGGTTGCCAACTGTCTCGTATTAGCCGGGACATCCCGTATTTTGGACTAAATTGGCTTGTCCCGCCCTTGTCGTGTATTAGGCCCAGGGACGCTGTAGGCCTGGATGCTGTAGGCCCGGACATTGTAGGCCCAGACACAGTAGGCCCGGACGCAGTAGGCCCGGGTGCTCTAGGCCCGAACGCTGTAGGCCCGGACGCTGTAGGCCCGGACGCTGTAGGCCCGGACGCTGTAGGCCCGGACGCTGTAGGCCCGGGCGCTGTAGGCCCGGACACTGTAGGCCCGGATGCAGTAGGCCCGGATGCTCTAGGCCCGGACACTGTAGGCCCGGACGCTGTAAGATACTGGATAAAATCTGTGCCGACCTTCCGGACAAGTGTAGGTCGGTGGGACAGTCTAGGCCCGGAGGCCCGGGCGCCGCCTGACAGAGGTTGTGTAGCAGCCCGCCTCCCGGCCCGGGCGGCCGCCATTGGTGGGGCGGGAGCACGTGGCCGCTGGCTGGGTGAGGTCACGTGGGGCGCGGGGCGGTGACATCGTCTTGTCCCGTATTTGGGAGTGAGATAGTTGGCAACCCCTATCCATTTCCCTCCATTCCCTGCGTATCCACGTGCCTATCTAAAAGCCTGAACTCAGTTCAGATCAGTTTAGTTTATCGTCACGTGCACCAAGCTACAGTTAATGGATATTTTTAAGGCAGAGATACATACAGATTCTTGATTAGTACGGGTGTCAGGGGTTATTTTAGAAGGATGAGAGCGGATCTTATCGAAACGTATAAGATTATTAAGGGGTTGGACACGTTAGAGGCAGGAAACATGTTCCCAATGTTGGGGGAGTCCAGAACCAGGGGCCACAGTTTAAGAATAAGGGGTAGGCCATTTAGAGCGGAGATGAGGAAAAACTTTTTCAGTCAGAGAGTTGTGAATCTGTGGAATTCTCTGCCTCAGAAGGCAGTGGAGGACAATTCTCTGAATACATTCAAGAGAGAGCTAGATAGAGCTCTTAAGGATAGCGGAGTCAGGAGGTATGTGGAGAAGGCAGGAACGGGGTACTGATTGAGAATGATCAGCCATGATCACATTGAATGGTGGTGCTGGCTTGAAGGGCAGAATGGCCTCCTCCTGCGTCTATTGTCTATTGTCTATTATGGGGAGAAGGCAGGAGAATGGGGTTATGAGGGAGAGATAGATCAGCCATGATTGAATGGCGGAGTAGATTTGATGGGCCTAATGGGCAAATTCTACTCCTATCACTTATGACCTTATGACAGTGAAAAGCTTTTGTTGCGTGCTAACCAGTCGGTGGAAAAACAATACATGATTACAATCGAGCCGTACACAGTGTCCCGCAAGTTTGGTGCTAAGCTTGGTTGTATAATGGTGTTAAAGGCAGAGCTGTAGCCTCTCTTATCCAGGGATTAGTGTAGAGCTAGGGCGTTGGCATCGTCCATGGACCTGTTGTGGCGGTAGGTGAACTGCAATGGGTCAAGGTCACTGGGTAGACTTGATTTAATGCCTTCCATAACTGGGGTTGTCGAATGTCCCGTATTAGCCGGCACATCCCGTATTTTGGGCTAAATTGGCTTGTCCAGTATTAGGCCCAGGGGGCGCTGTAGGCCTGGACGCTGTAGGCGCGGACGCTGTAGGCCCGGAGAGTGTAGCCCCGGAGAGTGTAGGCCCGGACGCTGTAGGCCCGGATGTTGTAGGCCCGGACACCATAGGCCCGGAGGCTGTAGGCCCGGAGAGTGTAGGCTCGGACACTGTAGGCCCGGACAGTATAGGGCCGGAGAGTGTAGGCTCGGAGGCCCGGGGCGCCGCCTAACGGAGGTTGCGTAGCAGCCAGCCTCCCGGCCCGGGCGGCCGCCATTGGTGGAGCGGGGAGCACGTGGCCGCTGGCTGGGTGAGGTCACGTGGGGCGCGGGGCGGTGACGTCACCTTGTCCCGTATTTGGGAGTGAGATAGTTGGCAACCCCTATCCGTAACTAGCCTCGCAAAACATTTCCTAATGATGGATGTCAAGGCCACTGGACGGTAGTCGTTCGGCATGAGGTCTTGCTTTTCTTCGGCAGTGGGATGGCGGTGATCCATTCGCCTGCATTTACTCGATGATCCATTCGCTTGCGTTTACTCTGTACAGTATCTGCTTCTCCCAACACAGGCTTCTCCCAATCAGGCACGGGTTACTGATTGTGGACGATCAGCCATGATCGCAATCAATGACGGTGCTGGCTCGAAGGACCAAATGGCCTCCTCCTGCACCTATTTTCTATGTTTCTATGTATCACAGCCCTCAAAAGCGACTTTGAAAGGTTTACAGGGCGATCACGGTGGTGCAGCGGTAGAGTTGCCGCCTCACAGCCCCAGAGACCCCGGTTCCATCCTGACTACGGGCGCTGCCCGTACGGAGTTTGTACGTTCTCCCCGTGACCTGCGTGGGTTGTCTCCGAGATCTTCGGTTTCCTCCCACACTCCAAAGACGTGCAGGTATGTGGGTAAAATTGGCTTGGTAAATGTAAAAAGTGGATATATAGAGGATAGTGTTAGTGTTAGTGTGCGGAGTTTTCCCTCAGTGCTCCGGGATCCTCCCAAATCCCAAAGACGTCTGTACATTGATTGGCCTCCAGTGTGGAGGGAAGTGGATGCAAAAGTGGGATAACATAGAACTGGGGAGAATGGGTGATCGATGGTCAGCGTGGACTCGATGGGCTGAAAGGCCTGTGTCCATGCAGCACCTTACCCTTCCTTATCTCTGCGTGTCTCCCTCTCCTCATTGCCTCAGAAGGCAGTGGAGGCCAATTCTCTGAATGCATTCGAGAGAGCTAGGTAGAGCTCTTAAGGATAGCGGAGTCAGGGGGTATGGGGAGAAGGCAGGAACGGGGTACTGATTGAGAATGATCAGCCATGATCACATTGGATGGCGGTGCTGGCTCGAAGGGCCGAATGGCCTCCTCCTGCACCTATTGTCTACTGTCTCCCGTGACCCTCAGTCTGAAGAAGGGTCCCGACCTGAAACATTACCCATTCCTTTTCTCCAGAGATGCTGCCTGTCCCGCTGAGTTACTCCAGCATTTTATGTCTTCAGTGTAAACCAGCATCTGCAGTTCATGGAAACATAGAAAATAGGTGCAGGAGGAGGCCATTCGGCCCTCTGAGCCAGCACCTCCATTCATTGTGATCATGGCTGATCGTCCACAGTCAGTAACCCGTGCCTGCCTTCTCCCCATATCCCTTGATTCCACTAGCCCCTAGAGCTCTATCTAACTCTCTCTTAAATTCATCCAGTGAATTGGCCTCCACTGCCCTCTGTGGCAGAGAATTCCACAAATTCACCACTCTCTGGGTGAAAAAGTTTTTTCTCACCTCAGTTTTAAATGGCCTCCCCTTTATTCTTAGACTGTGTGGCCCCTGGTTCTGGACTGCCCCAACATTGGGAACATTTTTTCTACATCTAGCTTGTCCAGTCCTTTTATAATTTTATACGTTTCAATTAATCAATCAAACTAAAATTAGAAGTCAGAGCTTAAAACTTGAGTGGGGGCAAAGTTTAAAGAAGATATATGGTTTTTTTTTTAATACATACTGTATCGCACGAAATTGCAGAGAATTGTGGATGCAGCCCAGACCATCACACAAACTAATCTCCCTTCCATTGACTCCATCTACACCTCACGCTGCCTCGGCAAGGCCAGCAGCATCATCAAGGACCAGTCTCACCCCCGGTCACTCCCTCTTCTCCCCTCTCCCATCAGGGCAAGAGGTACAGAAGTGTGAAAACGCACACCTCCAGATTCAGGGACAGTTTCTTCCCAGCTGTTATCTGGCAACTGAACCATCCTATCACCAACTAGAGAGCGGTCCTGAACTACTATCTACCTCATTGGTAGGGTTGCCAACTGTTCCGTATTAGCCGGGACATCCCGGGTATTTTGGGCTAAATTGGTTTGTCCTGTATGGGACCGCCCTGGTCCCGTATTAGGCCCGGGGGGGCGCTGTAGGCCCGGACACTGCAGGCCCGGACGCTGTAGGCCCGGACGCTGTATGCCCGGACGCCGTATGTCTGGACACTGTAGGCTCGGACGCTGTAGGTCCGGACAGTGTAGGCCCGGAGGCCCGGGCACCACCTGACGGAGGTTGTGTAGCAACCCGCCTCCCGGCCCGGGC
>NC_135959.1:3150677-3153177 GCF_053455715.1 Rhinoraja longicauda
CTCACACACATGTGCGCACACGCTCAAACACGCGCAGAAATGCACATGTAGGCACACACGCACACAGACACACTCATTCATGCGCATGCACACATATCCACACACACATACAATCACACACACACACACACACACACAGCCAAACAAACACACAGTACACACACACACAGGTGCACACAGGTGCACACATATACACATAGATAGACACACACACACAAACACACACACGTACACCGACGTGCAAACACACACACACACACACAGACAAACATAAACACACACACAGACACACACACACACTCACATACACACACACTCACACACATATATACACATACAGACACACACACACCCACGTACATACACACACACCCACACACACACACACATTCATACACACACACCCACACACGCACACACACACACATGCACACACACGCACACACACACATACAGACACACACACCCACACATTTACACACACATACACACACGCACACGCACGCACACACACACACACACACACACACAAGCAAGGACGACCATGTTCACAGGAGCAGCCTCACACCCAGCTCTGTTATTCCCAGCTCCTCACCACCACTGATCACCCACCCCACCCCCCCCTCCCTCCTCCCCGCCCCTTGCCCGCACAGCCACAAGCAGACTGGGCTGCGATCAGTCTACACCTTGCAGCCTGTGGATTCCTTGTTTCATTCCGCATGTCCCTCCCCCTGTGAGCAAGGGGACCTTTGAGGGTGGCACATCACCTGAAACACACTGTCTGTATGCAGTACCAACCATACAGTCACCTCATACATGAGCACTGAGTGAACACACACACACACACACACACACACACACACACACAGTATTACAGTCAGATTTCACTAGGTCAGCTTACACCCTAGCAGTATGAATATTGAAGGTATTTATTCACAAACTGCCGGAGCAACTCAGCGGGTCAGGCAGCGCCTCAGGAGAGAAGGAATGGGTGACGTTTTGGGTCGAGACCCTTTCCTGGGATGGTAGGACTTTCATATGAAGAAAGACTGGATAGACTCGGCTTGTACTCGCTGGAATTTAGAAGATTGAGGGGGGATCTTATAGAAACGTTCAAAATTCTTAAGGGGTTGGACAGGCTAGATGCAGGAAGATTGTTCCCGATGTTGGGGAAGTCCAGAACAAGGGGTCACAGTTTAAGGATAAGGGGGAAGTCTTTTAGGACCGAGATGAGAACGTTTTTTTTTTCACACAGAGAGTGGTGAATCTGTGGAATTCTCTGCCACAGAAGGTAGTTGAGGCCAGTTCATTGGCTATATTTAAGAGGGAGTTAGATGTGGCCCTTGTGGCTGAAGGGATCAGGGGGTATGGAGAGAAGGCAGGTACGGGATACTGAGTTGGATGATCAGCCATGATCATATTGAATGGCGGTGCAGGCTCGAAGGGCCGAATGGCCTACTCCTGCACCTATTTTCTATGTTTCTGTTTCAGAATGAATATTGATGTCACTAACCTTAAGTAACCCTTCTCTCACCATCCCTCCCCCTCCCGAGTTCTCCGACCAGTCTGACGGTGCCCCTGATTACATTTTATCTCCAGATAGACACAAAATGCTGGAGTAACTCAGCGGGACAGGCAGCACCTCTGGAGAGAAGGAATGGGTGACGTTTTGGGTCGAGACCCTTCTTCAGACTTGTCCCGCTGAGTTACTCCAGCTTTGTTTGTCTATCTTCGGTTTAAACCCGCATCTGTAGTTGCTTCTTATACATTTTATCTCCGTTTGCTTTGTTGTCACATTCTCCTGGCTAGCGATGATCTATTCTACGTTTCCCCTGAACTCCATCCCCTTTGATGTCTCCTTTTTCACACCTTACCCTTCCTTATCTCTGTGTGTCTCCCTCTCCCGAGAAACCCTCAGTCTGAAGAAGGGTCCCGACCCGAAACGTCACCCATTCCTTCACTCCAGAGACGCTGCCTGTCCCGCTGAGTTACTCCGGCACTCTGTGTCTTTCTTCGGGGTAAACCAGCACCTGCAGTTCATGGAAACATAGAAACATAGAAAATAGGTGCAGGAGGAGGCCCTTCGGCCCTTCGAGCCTGCACCGCCATCCATTGTAGAATTAAGAAAATAACTGCAGATGCTGGTACAAATCGAAGGTATTTATGTCACAAAATGCTGGAGTAACTCAGCAGGTCGGGCAGCATCTCAGGAGAGAAGGAATGGGTGACGTTTCGGGTCGAGACCCTTCTTCAGACTGATGTCAGGGGGGCGGGACAAAGGAAGGATATAGGTGGAGACAGGGAGATAGAGGGAGATCTGGGAAGGAGGAGGGGAAGAGAGGGACAAGGGCAACTATCTAAAGTTCCCTTCCATCCATTGTGATCATGGCTGATCATCCACAACCCGTGCCTGCCTTCTCCCCGTACCCCTTGATTCCACTAGCCCCTAGAGCTCCATCTAACCCTCTTTTAAATCCATCCAGTGAATTGGCCTCCACTG
>NC_135959.1:3158177-3191481 GCF_053455715.1 Rhinoraja longicauda
CAAGGGGTCACAGTTTAAGGATAAGGGGGAAGTCTTTTAGGACCGAGATGAGAAAGTTTTTTTTCACACAGAGAGTGGTGAATCTGTGGAATTCTCTGCCACAGAAGGTAGTTGAGGCCAGTTCATTGGCTATATTTAAGAGGGAGTTAGATGTGGCCCTTGTGGCTAAAGGGATCAGGGGGTATGGAGAGAAGGCAGGTACGGGATACTGAGTTGGATGATCAGCCATGATCATATTGAATGGCGGTGCTGGCTCGAAGGGCCGAATGGCCTCCTTCTGCACCTATTTTCTATGTTTCCATGTCTATGTTTCTATGTTTCCCTCAATGGACTGTAGACTCACAGAGCATGGAGACAGGCCCTTCAGCCCAACCTGCCCAATGCTGACCGACACATTGGTAACAAGATCGTTCAGCCCTTATACGTGCACTGATCATGGTAGCCCATTTTCACCAGGACGAGAGGGGGTCTTATAGAGACGTATAAAATTATTAAAAGGACTGGACAAGCTGGTTGCAGGAAAAATGTTCTCAATGTTGGGCGAGTCCAGAACCAGGGGACACAATCTTAGAATAGACAATAAACAATAAATGGCAGCACGGTGGCGCAGCGGTAGAGTTGCTGCCTTACAGCGAATGCAGCGCCAGAGACTCAGGTTCGATCCTGACTACGGGTGCTGTACTGTACGGAGTTTGTACGTTCTCCCCGTGACCTGCGTGGGTTTTCTCCGAGAACTTCGGTTTCCTCCCACACTCCAAAGACGTACAGGTTTGTAGGTTAATTGGCTGGGCAAATGTAAAAATTGTCCCTAGTGGGTGTTAGTGTACGGGGATCGCTGGGCGGCGCGGACCCGGTGGGCCGAAGGGCCTGTTTCTGCGCTGTATCTCTATAAAAAAAAAATAATAATAAAGGAGAGGCCATTAAAAAGATGAGGTGAGAAAAAAAATTCTCACCCAGAGAGTTGTGAATTTGTGGAATTCTCTGCCACAGAGGGCAGTGGAGGCCAAATCACTGGATGAATTTAAAAGAGAGTTAGATAGAGCTCTAGGGGCTAGTGGAATCAAGGGATATGGGGAGAAGGCAGGCACGGGTTACTGATTGTGGATGATCAGCCATGATCACAATGAATGGCGGTGCTGGCTCGAAGGGCCGAATGGCCTTCTCCTGCACCTATTTATTATTATTATTATTATTATTATTAGATTATTATTAAGTACGAATTTCATTGTTCTATCCGGGACATATGACAATAAAGCACTCTTGATCCTCCACTCTTGATATTGCATCTACACTAGTCCCACCTGCCTACGTTTGGCCAACATACCTTCAAACCTAAGGTAGACATGAAAGGCTGGAGTATCTCAGCGGGTCAGGCAGCATCTCTGGAGAAAAGGAATGGGTGACGTTTCGGGTCGAGACCCTCCTTCAGACCGAGAGTCAGGGGAGAGGGAAACGAGAGATAGAGGCGGTGATGTAGAGAGATATAGAACAAATGAATGAAAGATGTGCAGAAAAGTGACGATGATAAAGGAAACAAGCATTAGATCATAAGCGATAGACAATAGACAATAGGTGCAGGAGGAGGCCATTCGGCCCTTCGAGCCTGTACGCACCACCATTCAATGTGATCACGGCTGATCATTCTCAATCAGTACCCCGTTCCTGCCTTCTCCCCATACCCCCTGACTCCGCTATCCTTAAGAGCTCTTTCTTGAATGCATTGAATGGCGGTGCTGGCTCGAAGGGCCGAATGGCCTCCTCCTGCACCTATTGTCTATTGAGGCTTGGAGAAGAATGTAATTAATAAGGTAGACACAAAATGCTGGAGTAACTCAGCGGGACAGGCAGCATCTCTGGAGAGAAGGAATGGGTGACGTTTCGGGGCGAGAACCTTCTTCAGACTGAGGGTCAGGCTTAGAGGGAGATACAGGAGAAGGTTACAACAAAGCAAAGGGAGATGAAATGCACAAGAAGGAACTACTGGTTTAAAAGGGGATCTTATAGAAACAGATAAAATTCTTAAGGGGTTGGAGAGGCTAGATGCGGGAAGATTGTTCCTGATGTTGGGGAAGTCCAGAACTAGGGGTCACAGCTTAAGGATAAGGGGGAAGTCTTTTAGGACCGAGATGAGAAAACATTTCTTCACACAGAGAGTGGTGAGTCTGTGGAATTCTCTGCCACAGAAGGTAGTTGAGGCCAGTTCATTGGCTATATTTAAGAGGAAGTTAGATGTGGCCCTTATGGCTAAAGGGATCAGGGGGTATGGAGAGAAGGCAGGTACAGGATACTGAGTTGGATGATCAGTCGTGATCATATTGAATGGCGGTGCAGGCTCGAGGGGCCGAATGGCCTACTCCTGCACCTATTTTCTATGTTTCTATGTTTCTAAAACCGGTGATGGGCACAAAAAGAACGGTCTCAACCCGAAACGTCGCCCGTTCCTTCTCTCCAGAGATGCTGCCTGTCCCGCTGAGTTACTCCAGCACTTTGTGTCCACCTTCGATTTAAACCAGCATCTGCAGTTCTTTCCAACACGGCATGATTGATAAATTCAATCCCCCTACTTTCAATTTACCGAGCATTACAATCCGGCTTCCTGAACAATTAATTTATAATCTTGTTTCCTGTGATGTCTTCTGACATGAAACGGCTCATCCTTTAGCTCCTCGGAAATCATTTGTGCCATTACGCAATATTTGTCAGTAAATACACGCCCCATGACCATGACCATAACACAAACCCGCACAACGCAGGAACAGGCCCCTGGGAACAACGATATCCGTGCCGAACATGGTGCCGATTTGGACTAATCCCTGCCCTGCACGTTAATCCATATCCCTCCGTTCCCTGCATATCCGTGTGCCGATCTAAAAGCCTCTTAAGCACTTCCATCAAATCCCCCTTCATCGCCTCTGCAATGTCCTGCATCCTAAAGGTCCCGTCTCACCCCTCCCATCACTTGTTCGCCCTTCTCCCCTCAGGACAGCGCTACAGGTCCATCAAAGCGCACACCACAAGACCAACAAATAGTTCCCACCCTCAGGCCACCCCGACACTGAACTCTGCACCGAATGCACACCGGCCATAGACAATATTTACACTGTACAACACCGGCCTCTGTGCAATACAGAGCAATACCTCCCTCTGTGCAATACCTCTGTGCTCCAGAACAAGGGGTCACCATTTAAGGATAAGGGGGAAGTCTTTTAGGACCGTGATGAGAACGTTTTTTTTCACACAGAGAGTGGTGAATCTGTGGAATTCTCTGCCACAGAAGGTAGTTGAGGCCAGTTCATTGGCTATATTTAAGAGGGAGTTAGATGTGGCCCTTGTGGCTAAAGGGATCAGGGGATATGGAGAGAAGGCAGGTATAGGTTACTGAGTTGGATGATCAGCCATGATCATATTGAATGGTGGTGCAGGCTCGAAGGGCCGAATGGCCTACTCCTGCACCTATTTTCTATGTTTCTAAAACCTCTGTGCAATACAGAACAATATCTACCTCTGTGCAATACCTCTGTGCAATACCTACCTCTGTGCAATACTTCCCTCTGTGCAATACCTCCCTCTGTGCAATACTTCCCTCTGTGCAATACCTATCTCTGTGCAATACCTCAGTGCAATACCTACCTCTGTGCAATACTTCCCTCTGTGCAATACCTCCCTCTGTGCAATACCTCTGTGCAATACCTCTGTGGAATACCTCTGTGCAATACCTACCTCTGTAAAATACCTCTGTGCAATATCTCTGTGCAAGTTTTCCCTCTGTGCAAAACCTCTGTGCAATACTGAATTCTCTTCCACAGAGGGCAGTGGAGGCCAAATCACTGGATGGATTTGAGAGAGAGTTAGATAGAGCTCTAGGCCTACAGTGTCCGGGCCCATGGGCCTACAGGTGGGGGAGGGGGTGCCCTGTAGGCCCGATCTGTAGGCCCGGGAGCCGCTATATGCCCGGACACTGTAGGGTCGGTGGCCGCTGTAGGCCCGGAGGCCAGGGCCCGGCCTGACGGAGGTTGCCTAGCAACCCGCCTCCCGGCCCTGGCGGCCACCATTGGTGGAGCGGGGAGCACGCGGCCACTGGCTGGGTGAGGTCGCGTGGGGCGCGGGGCGGTGACGTCGCCCTTACGTCCCTTATTTGGGAGCAGAGAAAGTTGGCAACCCCTACTGTAAAGTGAGTGGAAACTGAAGGCTGAACGTTGTGTTTTTGTGTCTCGGGGTGAGCAGGCTTCGGAGGCCGTGACGGATGGGGTGTACGCTCCGGGGAACGTCCGGCCCGGATCTCAGAGGGAGTCGGTGATGAGGCAGGACTACCGGCCCTGGAAGGTGCGTCCGGAGCCCAGCTGCAAACCCAAGCAGGAGTACACGCCCACCGACACACCCTTCGAGAGGGAGACCCAGTACAACAAGGATTTCAAGGCCTGGCCCATCACCAGGAGGAGCGACCACCATCCCTGGATCCCCAAGGGGGAAAGAGGGGCCCAGACGCCGGCGCCCAGCGTGGAGGAGCCAGCGGGCACGGCAGCGGTGCCAACGCCTGGCACTGGGCACGAGCAGGGCAAGGGCAAAGTGGCAGATGCCCTGAACAGGCAGATCAAAGAGGAGAGAGGAACCGCCACCTCCTACAGGTAAGTCATAGAAACATCGAAACGTAGACAATAGCCAATAAACAATAGACAATAGACAATAGTCAATAGACAATAGACAATAGACAATAGTCAATAGTCAATAGACAATAGTCAATAGTCAATAGACAATAGACAATAGTCAATAGACAATAGACAATAGACAATAGGTGCAGGAGGAGGCCATTCGGCCCTTCGAGTCAGCACCGCCATTCAATGTGATCATGGCTGATCATTCTTAATTAGTATTTATTCACAAAATGCTGGAGTAACTCAGCAGGTCAGGCAGCATCTCAGGAGAGAAGGAATGGGTGACGTTTCGGGTCGAGACCCTTCTTCAGAATGAAGAAGGGTCTCGACCCGAAACGTCACCCATTTCTTCTCTCCTGAAATGCTGCCTGACCTGCTGAGTTACTCCAGCATTTTGTGAATAAATACCTTCGATTTGTACCAGCATCTGCAGTTATTTTCTTATTCTTAATCAGTACCCCGTTCCTGCCTTCTCCCCATACCCCCTGACTCCGCTATCCTTAAGAGCTCTATCTAGCTCTCTCTTGAATGCATTCAGAGAATTGGCCTCCACTGCCTTCTGAGGCAGAGAGTTCCACAGATTCACAACTCTCTGACTGAAAAAGTTTTTCCTCATCTCAGTTCTAAATGGCCTACCCCTTATTCTTAAACTGTGGCCCCTTGTTCTGGACTCCCCCAACATTGGGAACATGTTTCCTGCCTCTAACATGTCCAACCCCTTAATAATCTTATACGTTTCGATAAGATCTCCGTCCAAGACCGCAAGAAATAGCAGCGAATTGTGGATGCAGCCCAGACCATCGCACAAACCAACCTCCCTTCCACTAACTCCATCTACACCTCACGCTGCCTCGGCAAGGCCAGCAGCATAATCAAGGACCAGTCTCACCCCGGTCACTCCCTCTTCTCCCCTCTCCCATCGGGCAAGAGGTACGGAAGTGTGAAAACGCACACCTCCAGATTCAGGGACAGTTTCTTCCCAGCTGTTATCAGGCAACTGAACCATCCTACCACAACCAGAGAGCAGTGCTGAACTACTATCTACCTCATTGGTGACCCTCAGACTTTCCTTGATTGGACTTTGCTGGCTTTACCTTGCACTAAACGTCATTCCCTTATCCTGTATCCTGCATCTGTACACTGTAAATGGTTCGACTAGTGACTAGTGGGGTACCGCAAGGCTCGGTGCTGGGACCGCAGCTATTTACAATATACATCAATGACTTGGATGAAGGGATTAAAAGTACCATTAGCAAATTTGCAGATGATACAAAGCTGGGTGGCAGTGTGAACTGTGAGGAAGATGCTATGAGGTTGCAGGGTGACTTGGACAGGTTGTGTGAGTGGGCGGATGCATGGCAGATGCAGTTTAATGTGGATAAGTGTGAGGTTATCCACTTTGGTGGTAAGAATAGGAAGGCATATTATTATCTGAATGGTGTCAAGTTAGGAAAGGGGGACGTACAACGAGATCTGGGTGTCCTAGTGCATCAGTCACTGAAAGGAAGCATGCAGGTACAGCAGGCAGCGAAGAAAGCCAATGGAATGTTGGCCTTCATAACAAGAGGAGTTGAGGATTGGAGCAAAGAGGTCCTTCTGCAGTTGTACAGGGCCCTAGTGAGACCGCACCTGGAGTACTGTGTGCAGTTTTGGTCTCCAAATTTGAGGAAGGATATTCTTGCTTTTGAGGGCGTGCAGCGTAGGTTTATTAGGTTAATTCCCGGAATGGCGGGACTGTCATATGTTGAAAGACTGGAGCGACTAGGCTTGTATACACTGGAATTTAGAAGGATGAGAGGGGATCTTATCCAAACATATAAGATTATTAAGGGGTTGGACACGCTAGAGGCAGGAAACATGTTCCCAATGTTGGGGGAGTCCAGAACCAGGGGCCACAGTTTAAGAATAAGGGGTAGGCCATTTAGAACGGAGATGAGGAAAAACTTTTTCAGTCAGAGAGTTGTGAATCTGTGGAATTCTCTGCCTCAGAAGGCAGTGGAGGCCAATTCTCTGAATGCATTCAAGAGAGAGCTAGATAGAGCTCTTAAGGATAGCGGAGTCAGGGGGTATGGGGAGAAGGCAGGAACGGGGTACTGATTGAGAATGATCAGGCATGATCACATTGAATGGCGGTGCTGGCACGAAGGGCCGAATGGCCTACTCCTGCACCTATTGTCTATTGTCTATTGACTATAATCATGTGTTGTCTTTCCGTTGACTGGTTAGCACGCGACAAAAGCTTTTCACTACATACGTGACAATAAACTGAACTGAGTTGAACAGATACCATACGCATTATTTCCCACTCTATCCACTTGTGTTGCTACTTTCATGACTGAAGGTTTCTGGAGGAATGTTGAAAACTAATCATGAATTTAAATTAACTATAAATCACAGATGTTGTAAGTATTTAATTCCAGAGAGGTGGGAGTAATTAGGTTCCTTCCCTCAGAGCTGAGAACGTTACGTCCAATATAATGGAGGTCTTCCAAATAATGAAGGGTTGTGTTGGGATAACCAATGAGGAACAGTTTTCAGAGGACGAAGCTAATGGCAATGCAATGCCAGCATTTATTTCGAGAGGACTGGAATACAAAAACAGGGATGTAATGCTAGAAACTTAGAAGCATAGAAACATAGACAATAGGTGCAGGAGGAGGCCATTCGGCCTTTCGAGCCAGCACCGCCATTCATTGTGATCATGGCTGATCATCCACAATCAGTAACCCGTGCCTGCCTTCTCCCCATATCCCTTGACTCCACTAGCCCCTAGAGCTCTATCTAACTCTCTTTTAAATTCATCCAGTGAATTGGTCTCCACTCTTCACTGTGGCAGAGAATTCTACAAATTCACAACTCTGGGTGAAAAAGTTCCTTCTCACCTCAGTTTTAAACAGCCTCCCCTTTATTCTAAGACTGTGGCCCCCTGGTTCTGGACTCCCCCAACATTGGGAACATTTTTCCTGCATCTAGCTTGTCTGGTCCTTTTATAATTTTACACGTCTCTATAAGATCCCCTCTCATCCTTCTAATCTTCAGTGAATACAAGCCAAGTCTTTCCAATCTTTCCTCATATGACAGTCCCTCTATTCCCAGGGGTTAACCTCGTGAACCTACGCTGCACTGCCTCAATAGCAAGGACGTCCTTCCTCAAATTAGGAGACCAAAACTGCACACAGTAGTCCAGATGTGGTCTCACCAGGGCCATATACAACTGCAGAAGGACTTCTATGCTCCTGTACTCAAATCCTCTCGTTATGAAGGCCAACATGCCATTAGCTTTCTTCACTGCCTGCTGTACCTGCATGTTTACTTTCAGTGACTGGTGGACAAGGACACCAAAGTTTCTTTGCACTTCCCCTTTACCTAATCTGACACCATTGAAACACCTGCTGAGGCTCTATAAGGTGCAGGTCAGGCCGCATTTGGAATATTGTGCGCAATTTTGGGCCCCATATCTGAGAAAGGATGTGCTGGCTCTGGAGAGGGTCCAGAGGAGGTTTACAAGAATTAACCCAGGAATGAGTGGGTTAACATATGATGAGCGTTTGTGGGCACTGGGCCTGTACTCGCTGGAGTTTAGAAGGATGAGGGGGGACCTCATTGAAACTTATCGAACAGTGAAAGGCCTGGATAGAGTGGATGTGGAGAGGATGTTTCCACTAGTGGGAGAGTCTAGGACCAGAGGGCACAGCCTCCAAATTAAAGGACGTTCCTTTGGGAAGATGAGGAGGAATTTCTTTTGTCAGAGGGTGGTGAATCTGTGGAATTCTTTGCCACAGATGGCTGTGGAGGCCAAGTCAGTGGATATTTTTAAGGCAGAGATAGATAGAGTCTTGATTAGTACGGGTGTCAGGGGTTATGGGGAGAAGGCAGGAGAATGGGGTTAGGAGGGAGAGATAGATCAGCCACGATTGAATGGCGGAGTAGACTTGATGGACCGAATGGCTTAATTCCTTTCCTGTTTGCTTATGCCCCATCTACACAAGTCCCACCTACCTGCACATTAAAGGGCCGCACGGTGGCGCAGCGGCAGAGTTGCTGCCTTACAATGAATGCAGCGCCGGAGACCCAGGTTCGATCCTGACTACGGGCGCCGTCTGTACGGAGTTTGTACGTTCTCCCCGTGACCTGCGTGGGTTTTGTCCGAGATCTTCGGTTTCCTCCCACACTCCAAAGACCTACGGGTATGTAGGTTAATTGACTGGGCAAATGTAAAAATTGTCCCTAGTGTGTGTAGGATAGTGTTAGTGTGCGGGGATCGCTGGTCGGCGCGGACTCGGTGGGCCGAAGGGCCTGTTTCCGCGCTGTATCTCTAAATCTAAAAAATCTAATGTCCCATATCCCTCTAAACCTGTCCTATCCATGTACCTGTCTAAATGTTTCTTAAAGGTTGTGATGGTACCCGCCCCAACTACCTCCTCTGGCAGCTTATTCAATACACCCAACTTGCCCAGACCGACCCACATGCCCCATTAATAAGGTCTTTGTGAGGGATGAGGAGGGAAAGATTTAATAGGAATCTGAGGGGTGACTTTTTTACACAAAGGCTGGTGGGTGTGTGGAACGAGCTGCCAGTGGAGGTCGTTGAGGCAGGGACTATCGCAACAATTAAGGGTGGATGTGGGTGGAGGGGGGGGGGGGAGGAGAGAGGAGGGGGAGGGCGGGGTAGGGGAGGAGAGAGGAGGGGGAGGGAGGGGGAGGGGGGGAGGAGAGGGTGCTGCACCAATGCAGGAGAGGTTTGGGCCCAACGTCCGGCACAGCCTGGAACATGGCAAATTCAACAGCCTGACCGCGGGAGAAGACGGCAGGGGAAGAGAAAAGACATTGTGGCCTTCCATCACAGTGAGGAGGTGACTGGAGGAGACTCACTGTGATGGATGTTTCTTTTTGTTTGGTGTTGGTTTGTGATTGTGTGTGTTATTGCTTATTTTTATTGCTCTTATTGTTGGACTGTGGCTAATCTTTCATTTCACTGCACATTTATGCGTATGTGACAAATATACTTGACTGTTGACTATTGATAACGGGTCCACTTGGTCTAGTATCCCTCTAAACCTGTCCTATCCATGTACCCATCTAGATGTTTCTTAAACGTTGCGATAGCCCCTGCCTCAACTGCCTCCTCTGGCAGCTTGTTCTATGCCCATGACGATCGACATGTCCCATCTATCTATTGCTGGCCCTGATTTGTTCTGGCCTTTTCCTATCTCCAGTTCCCCCCACCCCCCACACCCTTTACTTTCAGAATGAACAAGGGTCCTCACACAAAACGTCACCCAGCTTTTTTCTCCAGAGATGTTGCCTGAAATGCTGAGTTACTCCAGCACTTTGTGTCTACGTCCCGTCTACACGAGTCCCACCTGCCTGCGCTTGGCCCATATCCCGCCAAACCTGTCCAATCCACGCACCTGTCCAAATGTGTCTTGAACGTTATGATGGTCCCTGCCTCGACTACCTCCTACCAATACACCAACCACCCTTTGTGTGAAAAGGTTACCCCACAGGCTCCTATTAAATCCACCTTAAACCTATGTCCTCTAGTTCTCAACCTATTATGGGAGGTGTTATCTTTCAGAAAAGAAGTGAAGATAAGGTTTAGGTTTCCGGGTGCTGTCTGCTTTCATAACAAGAGGAGTTGAGTATAGGAGCAAAGAGGTCCTTCTGCAGTTGTACAGGGCCCTAGTGAGACCGCACCTGGAGTACTGTGTGCAGTTTTGGTCTCCAAATTTGAGGAAGGATATTCCTGCTATTAAGGGCGTGCAGCGTAGGTTCACTAGGGTAATTCCCGGAATGGCGGGACTGTCATATGTTGAAAGACTGGAGCGACTGGGCTTGTATACACTGGAATTCAGAAGGATGAGAGGAGATCTTATCGAAACGTATAAGATTATTAAGGGGTTGGACACGTTAGAGACAGGAAACATGTTCCCAATCAAACAAACAAAAAGATACAGGTTTGGCGGTTAATTGGCGTTGGTAAAATACTAAATTGTCGCTGGCGTGTAGCGATGGTATTAGTGGATGGGGTGAACGCTGGTTGGCTGGGACTTGTTCTGACAGAAACAGGCCCTTTCGGCCCACCGGGTCCGCGCCGACCAGCGATCCCCGCACACTAACACTATCCTACACCCACTCGGGACAGTTATTATATTTACACCAAGCCAATTAAACTACAAACCCGTACGTCTTCGGAGTGTGGGAGGAAACCGAACATCTCGGAGAAAACCCACACAGGTCACGGGGAGAACGTACAAACTCCGTACAGACAGCGCCCGTAGTCGGGATCGAACCCGGGTCTCCGGCGCTGCATTCGCTCTAAGGCGGCAACTCTACCGCTGCGCCACCGTGCCGCCCCTTTAAAGGAGGTATTTCCACGCTGTCTCTCTAAAGCCTATAGCAAAGCCTAAAGGCCTGTTCCCGTGCTGTATGACTCGATAACTCCTTGACCCATCTCATGTACGCTGACTGCGATATCTATCTACACTAATCCTCTTTGTCAGCTTTAGGCCCGGATCCCTCTAAGCCTTCCTGATCCTAGTACCCCCTCCTAATGCCTTTTAAAGATTGAGATTAAATCTGCCTCCACCACTTCCTCTGGCAGCACTGTCCTCTGTGTGAAAAAGTTACCCTCAGATCTTCATTACATCTCCCCCTTTTAGGGTTGCCAACTGTCCCGTATTAGCCAGGACATCCCGTATTTTGGGCTAAATTGGTTTGTCCCGCACGGGACCGCCCTTGTCCCTTATTAGGCCGGGGGGAGGGGGGGGCGCTGTAGGCCCGGATGCTGTAGGCCCAGACACTGTAGGCCCAGACGCTGTAGGCCCGGACGCTGTAGGCCCGGATGCTGTAGGCCCGAACGCTGTAGGCCCGGACGCTGTAGGTCCGGACGCTGTACGCCCGGACGCTGTAGGCCCGGACGCTGTAGGCCCGAACGCTGTAGGCCCGGACGCTGTAGGCCCGGAGGCTGTAGGTCTGGACGCTGTAGGTCCAGACAGTGTAGGTCCGGACAGTGTAGGTCCGGACAGTGTAGGCCCGGACAGTGTAGGCCCGGACAGTGTAGGCCCGGACAGTGTAGGCCCGGACAGTGTAGGCCCGGACAGTGTAGGCCCGGACAGTGTAGGCCCGGACAGTGTAGGCCCGGACAGTGTAGGTCCGGACAGTGTAGGCCCGGACAGTGTAGGCCCGGACAGTGTAGGTCCGGACAGTGTAGGTCCGGACAGTGTAGGTCCGGACAGTGTAGGTCCGGACAGTGTAGGCCCGGGCGCCGCCTAACGGAGGTCGCATAGCAACCTTCCTCCCGGCCCGGGCGGCCGCCATTGGCGGAGCGGGAGCACGTGGCCGCTGGCTGGGTGAGGTCACGTGGGGCGCTGAGCGGTGAGGTCACCTTGTCCCTTATTTGGGAGTGAGATAGTTGGCAACCCTATTTACATCTCTCCCTTGTCACCCGAACCTGTGCCCTCTTGTTCTAGAATCCATGCCCTGGGGAAAAAAAAGACTCTACCCATCTTTGCGACACCTTTCTAAACCTCTGTAAGTTCACCCCTCAGCCTTCAGAAGTTCATAAGTGATAGGAGAAGAATTAGGCCATTCGGCCCATCAAGTCTACTCCGCCATTCAATCACGGCTGATCTATCTCTCCCTCTCAACCCCATTCTCCTGCCTTCTCCCCCTAACTTCTGACACCCGTACTAATCAGAATTCTAAGGCCAAAGGCAGACTGGGCGATCATTTCGTGGAACACCTTCGCTCAGCCCATGTGAACCAACCTGTATCGGAAAGAACTGCAGATGCTGGTTCAAGTCGAAGGTAGAGACAAAATGCTGGAGTAACTCAGCGGGTCAGGCAGCATCTCGGGAGAGAAGGAATGGTTGACGTTTCGGTTCGAGACCCTTCTTCAGACCGAAAGAAGGGACTTGACCCGAAACGTCACCCATTCTTTCTCTCCCGAGATGCTGCCTGTCCCGCTGAGTTACTCCAGCATTTTGTGTCTACCTACATAGACCTTTCTGCCCTCGGTCTCCTCCATTGTCAGAGTGAGGCTAAACACAAATTGGAGGAACAGCCTCTCATATTTCGCTTGGGCAGCTTACAGCCCAGTGGTGTGAATATTGATATCCCTCACTTCAGGTAGCCCTGGCATTCCCTCTCTCTCTATCCCTGCCCTCCCAACTCCCATATGATGGCGGGACTATCATATGTTGAAAGACTGGAGCGACTAAGCTTGTACACACTGGAATTTAGAAGGACGAGAGGAGATCTTATCGAAACGTATAAGATTATTAAGGGGTTGGACACGTTAGAGGCAGGAAACATGTTCCCAATGTTGGGGGAGTCCAGAACCAGGGGCCACAGTTTAAGAATAAGGGGTAGGCCATTTAGAACGGAGACGAGGAAAAACTTTTTCAGTCAGAGTGAATCTGTGGAATTCTCTGCCTCAGAAGGCAGTGGAGGCCAATTCTCTGAATGCATTCAAGAGAGAGCTAGATAGAGCTCTTAAGGATAGCGGAGTCAGGGGGTATGGGGAGAAGGCAGGAACGAGGTACTGATTGAGAATGATCAGCCATGATCACATTGAATGGCGGTGCTGGCTCGAAGGGCCGAATGGCCTCCTCCTGCACCTATTGTGTATTGTCTATAACTCGCACTAGCTTCACCTAACAAACAGCCAACAACGATCTGTTTCCTTTATCATCGTTACATTTTTGCACATCTTTTATTTCATCGTCCTCTATCTCTCCACATCACCGTCTATATCTCTCCTATCCCTTATCCCTAGCCGGTCTGAAGAAGGGTCTTGACCCGAAACGTCACCCGTTCCTTCCCCCCAGAGATGCTGCCTGTCCCGCTGAGTTACTCCAGCTTTTTTTGTGTCTATCCTCGGTTTTTAAACCAGCATCTGCAGTTCCTTCTTACACAAGAATCTATCTGCCCCTGCCTTGAAAATATCCACTGACTTGGCCCCCACAGCCTTCTGTGGCAAAGAATTCCACAGGTTCACCACCCTCTGACGAAAGTCCTGGGATGGCAGGACTTTCATATGAAGAAAGACTGGATAGACTCGGCTTGTACTCGCTGGAATTTAGGAGATTGAGGGGGGATCTTATAGAAACTTACAAAATTCTTCAGGGGTTGGACAGGCTAGATGCGGGAAGTTTGTTCCCGATGCTGTGGAAGTCCAGAACAAGGGGTCACAGTTTAAGGATAAGGGGGAAGTCTTTTAGGACCGAGATGAGAAAGTTTTTTTTCACACAGAGTGGTGAATCTGTGGAATCTCTACCACAGAAGGTAGTTGAGGCCAGTTCATTGGCTATATTTAAGAGGGAGTTAGATGTGGCCCTTGTGGCTAAAGGGATCAAGGGGTATGTAGTGAAGGCAGGTACAGGATACTGAGTTGGATGATCAGCCATGATCATATTGAATTGCGGTGCAGGCTCGAAGGGCCGAATGGCCTACTCCTGCACCTATTTTCTATGTTTCTATGAAAGAGATTCCTCCTCATCTCCTTCCTAAAGGAACGTCACCTGCCTTCCAGTGAGAATGAAGGGAGGCACGATGGCGCAGCGGGTAGAGCTGCCGCCTCAAAGCTCCCGAGTCCCGGGTTCCATCCCAGTCTCGGGTGCAGTCTGTTTGAAGTTTGCTTGCACGCTCTCCCCGTGACCACGTGGGTTTTCCTCAGGGTGCTAAGACCCACAACGTCATCGGTCCAGTAGATGCTGCCTGGCAAGTTCACGGCTTATAGCAGGAGTAGAATTAGGCCATTCGGCCCATCGAGTCTACTCCTCCGTTCATTCATGGCTGATCTCTTCCCTCCTAATCCCATTTTCCTGCCTTCTCCCCATAACCCTTGAGCGCCCGTTCTAATCAAGAACTTGTCTATCCCTGCCTTAAATATATATCCACTGACTTGGCCTCCACAGCCCTCTGTGGCAATGAGTTCCACAGATTAAAGACCCTCTGACTAAAGACGTTCCTCCTCCTACCGGGAGGAGGTGGCTGATCTGGCACTCTGGTGTCAGGACAATAGCCTCCTCTTGAATGTCACTAAAGCTAAGGAGCTGATTGTGGACTTTAGAAGGGCTCAACATCCAAGGACGTACACGCCACTGGAGATAAATGGGTCTACTGTGGATAGGGTGAGCAGTTTTAAATACCTGGGAGTCCGCATCACAGAGGATCTGACATGGACAACACACATTGTCGCACTGGTGGGTAAGGCAAAGCAGCGCCTTTACCACCTCAGACAGCTGAGGAAATTCAGAGTGTCTCTGAGGATCCTTCATTGCTTCTACTCTGGGGCTGTAGAGAGCATCCTGTCCGGCAACATCACAGCCTGGTTTGGGAACAGCTCTGCCCAGGACAGGATGGCCCTGCAGAGAATAGTACGTTGGGCTGAACGCACCATGGGAACTACACTCGCCCCCCTGCAGGACCTATACATCAGGAGGTGCAGATCCAGAGCCAGTAACATTATGGGGGACCCCTACCACCCCAGCAACGGACTGTTCCAGCTGCTACGGTCAGGCAAACGCCTCCGCTGTCACGCTGTGAAAACGGAGAGGATGAAACGGAGTTTCTTCCCACAGGCCAACAGGACTGTTAACTTTTATAACTCCAGGAACTAAATTTTGTCTTCTCTATATTAACTTTATTAACTTTATTTATATGCTGTAACTGTAATTCTTTTTTTTGCACAATCCGCAGGCATTGCCACTTTCATTTGACTGCACATCGTGTATGTGTATGTGACAGATAAACTTGACTTGACTTGACTTGACCTCCTTTCTAAAAGAGCGCCCTTTAACTCTGAGGCTGTGGCCTCCGGTCCTGGACTCTCCCACCAGTGGAACTCGCTGAGTCTCTCCAGCACTTTGTGCTTTTGCTTCAGAGTTCCAACGTACTCATTATCCACTTAGACCCCTACGGGTTTAATTATTGATCTTGCTCAGCGATGGGCTGTTACTTTACCGTTTGTGGATAATAACTAAGGAACCCTTGACTCTCTCCGTTCTAGGGGGGTCGTGGATGGGGGAGATCAGCATCTCTTTGAGCGACTAGTACCACGATGGCTTGATGCCCACTTGCAGAGAGAAGCCTGGGGATAGACAGGGCGGTCACGGTGGCGCAGCGGTAGAGTTGCCGCCTTACAGCGAATGCAGCGCCGGAGACCCGGGTTCCATCCCGACTACGGGCGCTGTCCATTTGGAGTTTGTACGTTTTCCCCGTGACCTGCGTGGGTTTTTTCTCCGAGATCTTCGGTTTCCTCCCACGCTCCAAAGACGTGCAGGTATGTAGGTTAATCGGCTTGGTAAAATGTAAAAATTGTCCCTCGTGGGTGTAGGATAGTGTCAGTGTGCGGGTACAATAGACAATAGACAATAGGTGCAGGAGGAGGCCATTCGGCCCTTCAAGCCAGCACCGCCAATCAATGTGATTATGGCTGATCATTCTCAATCAGTACCCCGTTCCTGCCTTCTCCCCATACCCCCTGACTCCGCTATCCTTATCTAGCTCTCTCTTGAATGCATTCAGAGAATTGGCCTCCACTGCCTTCTGAGACAGAGAATTCCACAGATTCATAACTCTCTGACTGAAAAAGTTTTTCCTCATCTCCGTTCTAAATGGCCTACCCCTTATTCTTAAACTGTGGCCCCTGGTTCTGGACTCCCCCAACATTGGGGACATGTTTCCTGCCTCTAACGTGTCCAACCCTTTAATAATCTTATATGTTTCAATAAGATCTCCTCTCATCCTTCTAAATTCCAGTGTACACAAGCCCAGTCGCTCCAGTCTTTCAACATACGACAGTCACGCCATCCCGGGAATTAACCTAGTGAACCTACGCTGCACGCCCTCAATAGCAAGAATGACCTTTCTCATATTTGGAGACCAAAACTGCACACAGTACTCCAGGTGCGGTCTCACTAGGGCACTATTGCACACTGAGGTTATGACGTGTGTGTACGAAAGAAAAGAAAATTCTGTTTAAATCAAAGAGAGATACAAAAATGTGGAGTAACTCATAGGGGCGTGCAGCAACTCCGGAGGAAAGGAATGGGTGACGTTTCGGGTCGAGACCCTTCTTCAGACTGAGAGTCAGGGGAAAGGGGAAACGAGAGGTATAGACGGAGGTGTAGAGAGATGTAGAGCAAATGAATGTTTCACAGAGGAGGAGAAGCGGGAGAGGTTGTTGCAATACTCTCGTCAGAGAGAGGAGGAGATCCTCTTCAAAGTAAGCTTACCTTGAGGAGGCACGGTGGCGCAGCGGTAGAGTTGCTGCCTTACAGCGAAAGCAGCGCCGGAGACTCAGGTTCGATCCTGACTACGGGCGCCGTCTGTACGGAGTTTATACGTTCTCCCAGTGACCTGCGTGGGTTTTCTCCGAGATCTTCGGTTTCCTCCCACACTCCAAAGACGTACAGGTTTTAGAACGGAGATGAGGAAGAACTTTTTCAGTCAGAGAGTGGTGAAGGTGTGGAATTCTCTGCCTCAGAAGGCAGTGGAGGCCAGTTCGTTGGATGCTTTCAAGAGAGAGCTGGATAGAGCTCTTAAGGATAGCGGAGTCAGGGGGTATGGGGAGAAGGCAGGAACGGGGTACTGATTGAGAGTGATCAGCCATGATCGCATTGAATGGCGGTGCTGGCTCGAAGGGCTGAATGGCCTCCTCCTGCGTCTATTGTCTATTGTCTATTGTCTATTGTCTATTGTTTGTAGGTTAATTGGGTGGGCAAATGTTTTTAAAAAATTGTCCCTAGTGTGTGTAGGATAGTGTTAATGTGCGGGGATCGCTGGGCGGCGCGGACCCGGTGGGCCGAAGGGCCTGTTTCTCCACTCTCTCTCTAAAATCTGAAAATCTAAACAGACAAATTGTGTAGGTCGGAACCACAGATGCTGGTTCACACCATAATGTAGACACAGATATCTCACTACATCACCGTCTATAATCTCTCATTTCCTTTATACCTAACCAGTCTGAAGAAGGGTCTCGACCTGCAACGTCACCTGTTCCTTCTCTCCAGAGATGCTGCCTGACCCGCTGAGTTACTCCAGCTTTTTGTGTCTATCTTTGGTTTAAAGCAGCATCCGCAGTTTTTTGTTTAGAGAAACAGCGCGGAAACTGGCCACTTCGGCCCACCGTGACCGCGCTGACCAGCGATCCCCGCACACTAGCATTATCCTACACCCATTAGAGACATTTTTTAAAACATTTTTTACCAAGCCAATTAACCTACAAACTTGTACGTCTTTGGAGTGTGGGAGGAAACCGAAGATCTCGGAGAAAACCCACGCAGGTCACGGGGAGAACGTACAAACTCCGTACAGACGGCGCCCGTAGTCGGGATGGAACCCGGGTCTCCGGCGCTGCATTCGCTGTAAGGCGGCAACTCTACCGCTGCGCCACCGTGCCGCCCTTCACATCTGGAGTTTAGTTTAGCAGAGGAGATTAATTCAACTTGGCATTGTATTCGGCACAGACATTAGTTTAGTTTATTTGATTTTTAGTTTCAGTTTAGCTTATTGTCACGTGTACCGAGGTACAGTGAAAAGCTTTGTGTCGCGTGCTGCTCAGTCAGCGGAAAGACAATCCATGATTACAATCGAGCCGGCCTTACCAACAGAGCGACCCCACCCCCTCTGCCCACCTGCCTGTCTTTTCGATCGGACGTATACCCCTGAATATTCAGATCCCAGCCCTGGTCCTTTTGTAGCCATGAATCTGTCATTTCCCACTATTGACTATTGACTATTGACTATTGACTATCATACTTGCCAATCTCTAACTGAGCCTCAAGCTCATCCACTTTATTTCTTACACTTCGCGCATTCAAATACAATGGCGGTCACGGTGGCGCGGCGGTTGAAACATAGAAACATAGAAAATAGGTGCAGGAGTAGGCCATTCGGCCCTTCGAGCCTGCACCGCCATTCAATATGATCATGGCTGATCTTTTAAAATATTTTTTATTTCATCTAAAAAATTACACAAAATAGTGCCACATTTATACAAAAATCACCTATGAAATCATTTCTAAAAGCAGCAGAAATGGCTGTGTTACAATCTTACCAACAATTTCAATGGCATATTCTTTGTTTTAAATATTAATTTTGGTCTGAGGGTCACCAAGGCAGTGGAGGCCAATTCTCTGAATGCATTCAAAAGAGAGCTTGATAGAGCTCTTAAGGATAGCGGAGTCAAGGGGTACGAGGAGAAGGCAGGAACGGGGTACTGATCGAGAATGATCAGCCATGATCACATTGAGTGGTGGTGCTGGCTCGAAGGGCCGAATGGCCTACTCCTGCACCTATCGTCTATTGTCTATTGTCTATCTGCAGTTCCTTCTTATACATTTTGTAAGCAGTTTCCTGGTTCTTCATTAGTTCCTAAGTTAAAGGAGCGGAATTTGGCCAATCGGCCCATCGAGTCTACTCCGTTCAATCTGCCGTTCAATCGTGGCTGATCTATCTTTCCCTCTCAACCCCATTCTCCTGCCTTCTCCCCGTAACCTCAAGCTCATCCACTTTATTTCTTACACTTCGCGCATTCAAATACAATGGCGGTCACGGTGGCGCGGCGGTAGAAACATAGAAACATAGAAAATAGGTGCAGGAGTAGGCCATTCGGCCCTTCGAGCCTGCACCGCCATTCAATATGATCATGGCTGATCTTTTAAAATATTTTTTATTTCATCTCAAAAATTACACAAAATAGTGTCACATTTATACAAAAATCACCTATGAAATCATTTCTAAAAGCAGCAGAAATGGCTGTGTTACAATCTTACCAACAATTTCAATGGCATATTCTTTGTTTTAAATATTAATTTTGATGTGTGCATAAAAATAGCTTTAAAAGTTTAAAAACAAAAGACAAGAGAGAAAGTGGGATTATTAATAATCAGAGCAAGAGAGAATTATTTTGTTTGAAATTATGCAGATCACAGAATGAGCTGATACAACCTACAAATTCATACCAACATCTTTCTGTATTTTTAAGGCTGATTTTTCCCTCTCTAACCCTGGGGACAGTGATGGGGAGCAGAAACTCTGGCTGATTACCCCCCTCTCACGGTAGAGTTGCTGCCTTACAGCGAATGCAGCGCCAGAGACCCGGGTTCAATCCCGGCTACCGGTGCCGTCTGTACGGAGTTTGTACGTTCTCCCCGTGACCTGCGTGTGTTTTCTCCGAGATCTTCGGTTTCCTCCCACACTCCAAAGACGTGCAGGTTTGTAGGTTAATTGGCTTGGTGTAAATGTAAAAATTGCCCCATGTGTGTGTAGGATAGTGTTAGTGTGTGGGGATCGCTGGTCGGCGCGGACCCGATGGGCCGAAGGGCCTGTTTCCGCGCTGTATCTGTAAACACATTAACTTCGGTATTCACCTCCCCTCTCACACCAATCACTAGTGGCCCTGACCTTACTCTCTTATCCCTTCTAGAACTTTCCTTCCCATTAATTTGGGAGTCTTTTGCAACTTTTCCTGTACTCCCCTTTAACTCCAACTTTATACTCCTAATTTGTCCTAATTTGTCCTAATTTAGAAGGATGAGAGGGGATCTTATGGAAACAAATAAGATTATTAAGGGGTTGGACACGTTAGAGGCAGGAAACATGTTCCCAGTGTTGGGAGAGTCCAGAACCAACGGCCACGGTTTAAGAATACTGGGTAGGCCATTTAGAACTGAGATGAGGAAAAACCTTTTCAGTCAGAGAGTTGTAAATCTGTGGAATTCTCTGCCTCAGAAGGCAGTGGAGGCCAATTCTCTGAATGCATTCAAAAGAGAGCTTGATAGAGCTCTTAAGGATAGCGGAGTCAAGGGGTACGAGGAGAAGGCAGGAACGGGGTACTGATCGAGAATGATCAGCCATGATCACATTGAATGGTGGTGCTGGCTCAAAGGGCCGAATGGCCTACTCCTGCACCTATTGTCTATTGTCTATTGTCTATCTGCAGTTCCTTCTTATACATTTTGTAAGCAGTTTCCTGGTTCTTCATTAGTTCCTAAGTTAAAGGAGCGGAATTTGGCCAATCGGCCCATCGAGTCTACTCCGTTCAATCTGCCGTTCAATCGTGGCTGATCTATCTTTCCCTCTCAACCCCATTCTCCTGCCTTCTCCCCGTAACCCCTGACACCCGTACTAATCAAGAATCTATCTATCTCTGCCTTAAAAATATCCACTGACTTGGCCTCCACAGCCGTCTGTGGCAAAGAATTCCACAGATTCACCACCCTCTGACTAAAGAAATTCCTCCTCATCTCCTTCCTAAAGGAACGTCCTTTAATTCTGAGGCTGTGCCCTCTGGTCTTAGACTCTCCCACTAGTGGAAACATCCTTTCAGTTTAGTTTATTGTCACTGGTACCGAGGTAAGGTGAAAAGCTTTCGTTGCGTGGTATCCAGTCAGCGGAAAGACAATACACGATTACAATCGAGCCGTTCCCAGTCTAGAAATACATGATAAGGGAATAACGTTTAGCGCGAGGTAAAGCCAGTAAAGTCCAATCAAGGATAGTCTGAGGCAAAGATACTAGATGAACAAGATGGGCCACTCCGTTGAAGTCGCCTATACTGAAGTGTAGTACGCAGAGGAGTCATTTTAGTAAGCAAAACCCGCCTCTCGCAGTGTAATCAGTGTTTGGGGGAACAATATGTGTGATGATACCATTAAAATGCAGAATATATCTCATCTATCAATTCACAGATTTTTGTTATTTTTCTTTTTAAATGTTTCTGCAAGTTTCTGCCGACTAAAATGGCCACCGTGACCTACTACGGTTTTTAGGGTCGAGTGGTCTATCTTGCTCCTCTAGTATCTTTGGTCTGAGGGTCACCAATCAGGTAGATAGTAGTTCAGCACTGCTCTCTGGTTGTGGTAGGATGGTTCAGTTGCCTGATAACAGCCGGGAAGAAACTGCCCCTGAATCTGGAGGTGTGCGTTTTCACACTTCTGTACCTCTTGCCTGATGGGAGAGGGGAGAAGAGGGAGTGACCGGGGTGAGGCGTGCAGCGTAGGTTTACTAGGTTAATTCCCGGAATGGCGGGACTATCATATGTTGAAAGACTGGAGCGACTAGGCTTGTATACACTGGAATTTAGAAGGATGAGAGGATATCTTATCGAAACGTATAAGATTATTAAGGGGTTGGACACGTTAGAGACAGGAAACATGTTCCCGATGTTGGGGGAGTCCAGAACAAAAGGGCCTCAGTTTAAGAATAAGGGGTAGGCCATTTAGAACTGAGATGAGGAAAAAAAAATTCAGTCAGAGAGTTGTGAATCTGTGGAATTCTCTGCCTCAGAAGGCAGTGGAGGCCAATTCTCTGAATGCATTCAAGAGAGAGCTAGATAGAGCTCTTAAGGATAGCGGAGTCAGGGGGTATGGGGAGAAGGCAGGAACGGGGTACTGATTGAGAATGATCAGCCATGATCACATTGAATGGCGGTGCTGGCTCGAAGGGCCGAATGGCCTCCTCGTGCACCTATTGAGACTATTGAGACTGGTCCTTGATGATGCTGCTGGCCTTGCCGAGGCAGCGCGAGGTGGAGATGGAGTCAGTGGAAGGGAGGTTGGTTTGTGTGTGTGATGGTCTGGGCTGCTGCTGGCCTTGCCAAGGCAGCGTGAGATGTAGATGGAGCCGATGGAAGGGAGTTTTTTTGTTGTTTTTTGCTGATGGTCTGGACTGCATCCACAGTTCGCTACGATTTCCCGGGGTCTTGGATGGAGCTGTTTCGCATCCACTCGACCCAGGCCCACCGTGCTGAAGATGTGAATGTTTGATTGTCGGCAGGAACGAGTACAGGGCGTGGACAGTGGACACCAAGCCCACGAAGGCCATCAAAGCCAAGCAGACGTACCACCCGCCAGAGACCAAGGTGGCTCACGAGACCAGCTACAACACCACCTTCAAGGGTGAGTTCGGCAAGCGGTCAGAGCTCATCAGGCCCGGCACGGCCGACACCAAGGCCCCTGAGAGGAGGAGGGTGAGAAGCCTCTACAGTGAACTCTACAGAGAACCCACCAAGGTAAGCATGAGACCCGTGGCCCCTCAGCCCCCCAGTCTTATCATCAATTAGGGTTGCCAACTGTCCCGTATTAGCCAGGGCTTCCCGTATTTTGGGCTAAATTGGTTTGTCCCGTAAGGGACCACCGTTGTCCCGTATTAGGCCCGGACGGCGATGTAGGCCCAGACACTGTAGGTCCGGACCACTGTAGGCCTGCACACTGTAGGCCCGGACTCTGTAGGCCCGGACGCTGTAGGCCCGGACGCTCTAGGCCCTGACGCTCTAGGCCCTGACACTTTAGGCCCGGACACTGCAGGCCCGGACACTGCAGGCCCGGACACTGCAGGCCCGGACTCTGTAGGCCCAGACTCTGTAGGCCCGGACACTGTAGGCCCGGACACTGTAGGCCCGGACACTGCAGGCCCGGACACTGCAGGCCCAGACACTGTAGGCCCAGACGTTGTAGGCCCGGACACTGTAGGCCCGGACACTGTAGGCCCGGACACTGTAGGTCCGGAGGCCCGGGCGCCGCCTGACGGAGGTTGCATAGCAACCTGCCTCCTGGCCTGGGCGGCCGCCATTGGTGGAGTGGGAGCACGTGGCCGCTGGCTGGGTGAGGTCACGTGGGGCACGGGGCGGTGACATCACCTTTTGTCTCTTATTTGGGAGTGAGGAAGTTGGCAACCCTATCATCAAACACAAAACGTCAACTTCCACCATCACTCCCCATCCTCCTCTGAGCCCCCTTTCATGGGGCCCCCTCAGCCATGATCACATTGAATGGTGGTGCTGGCTCGAAGGGCCGAATGGCCTACTCCTGCACCTATTGTCTATTGTCTATTTCCTCCACCCTAGTCCTTTAACCAGTTGCACAGTTCATTTTAAGGTCATAAGGTCATGAGGAATAGGAGCAGAATTAGGCCATTCGGCCCATCAAGTCAACTCCGCCATTCAATCATGGCTGATCTATCTCTCCCTGCTAACCCCATTCTCCTGCCTTCTCCCCATAACCCCTGACACCCGCACTGATCAAGAATCTATCTATCTCTGCCTTAAATATATCCACTGTCTTGGCCTCCACAGCCATCTGTGGCGAAGAATTCCACAGGTTCGCCACCCTCTGACTAAAGTTCAGTTCATTGTCACGTGTACCGAGGTACAATGAAAAGCTTTTGTTGCGTGCTAACCAGTCAGAGGAAAGACAACACATGATTACAATCCATCCAGCGACAATCTATAGATACAGGAATAAGGGGATATTAGAGATAGTGCAAATGTTTAGTGCAAGGTGAAGCCAGTAAAGTTCGATCGAAGATAGTCCGAGGGTCACCAATGAGGGTCACATAACAATGTGTAGTTTAGTTTAGAGACACAGCGCGGAAACAGGCCCTTCGGCCCACCGAGTCCGTACCGACCAGCGATCCCCGCACACTAACACTATCCTACACACACTGGGGACAATTTACATTTACACCAGCCAATTAACCTACAAACCTGTACGTCTTTGGAGTGTGCGAGGAAACCCGAGCACCCGGAGAAAACCCACGTGGGTCACGGGGAGAACGTACAAACTCCGTACAGACAGCACCTGTAGTCAGGATCGAACCCGGGTCTCCGGCGCTGTAAGGCAGCAACTCTACCGCTGCGCCACCGTGCCGCTAAGGATAATGTGTGACCTCTGTTCCACTGCAGAGTGGGGTAGAATGGGGGACCCCAATACTCAATACCTCACGCTACGAATGCAAGCACAATGTATGTACTGAGCAACGAGGTGATTGTGTACAGCTTTCGATGACTTAATTCAACACTTAGATTATGAAATGTGTCGGAAGGAACGGAAAATCCTGGTTTAAGGAGAGGCACGAAAATTTGGAGCAACTCAGCGGGTCAGGCAGCATCTCTGGAGAAAAGGAATGGGTGACGTTTCGGGTCGAGACCCTTCTTCAGACTGATAGTCAGGGGAGAGGGAAACGAGAGATTACAGACGGTGATGTGGAGAGACAGAGAACGAACGAGTGAAAGATAAGCAAAAAGCAATGACCATCACGGAAAGGTGGAACCCACAATGGTCCATTGTTGGTGGTAACGAGTTACACAGAAGGTGAAACTCAACAGGACGACGGTGAAACTAGTACATCAACTGGGGTGGGGGAGGGACGGAGAGAGAGAGAGGGGGTGCAAGGGTTGAAAGACTGGAGCGACTAGGCTTGTATACACTGGAATTTAGAAGGATGAGAGGAGATCTTATCGAAACGTATAAGAAAATAACTGCAGATGCTGGTACAAATCGAAGGTATTTATTCACAAAATGCTGGAGAAACTCAGCAGGTCAGGCAGCATCTCAGGAGAGAAGGAATGGGTGACGTTTCGGGTCGAGACCCTTCTTCAGACGTTATCGAAACGTATAAGATTATTAAGGGGTTGGACACGTTAGAGGCAGGAAACATGTTCCCAATGTTGGGGGAGTCCAGAACCAGGGGCCACAGTTTAAGAATAAGGGGTAGGCCATTTAGAACTGAAATGAGAAAAAACTTTTTCAGTCAGAGAGTTGTGAATCTGTGGAATTCTCTGCCTCAGAAGGCAGTGGAGGCCAATTCCCTGAATGCATTCAAGAGAGAGCTAGATAGAGCTCTTAAGGATAGCGGAGTCAGGGGGTATGGGGAGAAGGCAGGAACGGGTACTGATTGAGAATAATCAGCCATGATCACATTGAATGGCGGTGCTGGCTCGATGGGCCGAATGGCCTCCTCCTGCACCTATTGTCTATTGTCTATTGTCTATTGTTACTCATACATTAGGGTTGTAAGCTGCCCAAGCGAAATATGAGGTGAGGTGATTGCCAAACACTTCAACTCCCCCGCCCATTCCCACACTGACCTTTCTGTCCTGGGCCTCCTCCATTGCCAGAGAGAGGCCCAGCACAAATTGGAGGAACAGCATTTCATATTTCGCTAGGGCAGCTTACAGACCCAGTGATATGAACGTTGACTTCTCGAACTTCAGGTGACCCTTGCGTCCCCTCTCTCTCTCCGTCCCTCCCCCACCCTGGTCTATGTACTAGTTTCACTGTTTGTGTAACTCGTTATCACCTAGCCAACAGTGGAGCATTGTGGACTCCACTTCTCCTTGACAATCGTTACTATTTCGCGTAATCTTTCATTCTATTCTGTTCCATTGTATTCTATTCTGGGTATTGAGTAATGAGGAAGGGTTAGTTAGCCCCTTGGGCAAGAGTGACTATAATATGGTTGAGTTCTTCATTAGGATGGAGAGTGACATAGTTAATTCAGAAACAACGGTTCTGAACTTAAAGAAAGGTAACTTTGAGGGCATGAGACGTGAATTGGCCAAGATAGACTGGCAATTGATTCTTAAAGGGTTGACAGTGGATATGCAATGGAAGGCATTTAAAGATCGCATGGATGAACTACAACAAGTGTTCATCCCAGTTTGGCAAAAGAATAAATCAGGGAAGGTAGTGCATCCGTGGCTAACAAGGAAGTTTAGGGATAGTATCAAAACAAAAGATGAAGCGTACAAATTAGCAAGAAAAAGTATCATACCAGAGGACTGGGAGAAATTCAGAGTCCAGCAGAGGAGGACAAAGGGCTTAATTAGGAAAGGGAAAATAGATTATGAAAGAAAACTGGCAAGGAACATAAAAACTGACTGCAAAAGCTTTTAAAACAAATGTAGGTCCCTTGCAGTCGGAAACAGGTGAATTGATCATGGGGAACAAGGGACATGGCAGACCAATTGAACAACTACTTTGGTTCTGTCTTCACTAGGGAAGACATAAATAATCTACCGGAAATAGCAGGGGACAGGGGGTCTAATGAGATGGAGGAACTGACTGAAATCCAGGTTAGTCGGAAGTGGTGTTAGGTAAATTGAATGGATTAAAGGCCGATAAATCCCCAGGGCCAGATAGGCTGCATCCCAGAGTGCTTAAGGAGGTAGCCCCAGAAATAGTGGATGCATTAGTGATAATTTTTCAAAACTCTTTAGATTCTGGAGTAGTTCCTGAGGATTGGAGGGTAGCTAATGTAACCCCACTTTTCAAAAAGGGAGGGAGAGAGAAAACGGGGAATTACAGACCAGTTAGCCTAACATCGGTAGTGGGGAAAATGCTAGAGTCAGTTATTAAAGATGTGATAGCATCACATTTGGAAAGTGGTGAAATCATTGGACAAAGTCAGCATGGATTTACCAAAGGTAAATCATGTCTGACGAATCTTATAGAATTTTTCGAGGATGTAACTAGTAGAGTGGATAAGGGAGAACCAGTGGATGTGTTATATCTGGACTTCCAGAAGGCTTTCGACAAGGTCCCACATAAGAGATTAGTATGCAAACTTAAAGCACACGGTATTGTGGGTTCAGTATTGATGTGGATAGAGAACTGGCTGGCAGACAGGAAGCAAAGAGTAGGAATAAACGGGTCCTTTTTAGAATGGCAGGCAGTGACTAGTGGGGTACCGCAAGGCTCAGTGCTGGGACCCCAGCTATTTACAATATATATTAATGATTTGGACGAGGGAATTGAATGCAACATCTCCAAGTTTGCGAATGACACGAAGCTGGGGGGCAGTGTTAGCTGCGAGGAGGATGCTAGGAGGCTGCAACGTGACTTGGATAGATTAGGCGAGTGGGCAAATGCATGGCAGATGCAATATAATGTGGATAAATGTGAGGTTATCCACTTTGGCGGCAAGAACAGGAAAGCAGAGTATTACCTGAATGGTGGCCGATTGGGAAAAGGGGAGATGCAACGAGACCTGGGTGTCGTGGTACACCAGTCATTGAAAGTAGGCATGCAGGTGCAGCAGGCAGTGAAGAAAGCGAATGGTATGTTGGCATTCATAGCGAGGGGATTTGAGTATAGGAGCAGGGAGGTTCTGCTGCAGTTGAACAGGGCATTGGTGAGACCACACCTGGAGAATTGCGTACAGTTTTGGTCTCCTAATCTGAGGAAAGACATTCTTGCCATAGAGGGAGTACAGAGAAGGTTCACCAGATTGATTCCTGGGATGGCAGGACTTTCATATGAAGAAAGATTGGATAGACTCGGCTTGTACTCGCTGGAATTTAGAAGATTGAGGGGGGATCTTATAGAAACGTACAAAATTCTTAAGGGGTTGGACAGGCTAGATGCAGGAAGATTGTTCCCGATGTTGGGGAAGTCCAGAATAAGGGGTCACAGTTTAAGGATAAGGGGGAAGTCTTTTAGGACTGAGATGAGAACGTTTTCTTTCACACAGAGTGGTGAATCTGTGGAATTCTCTGCCACAGAAGGTAGTTGAGGACAGTTCATTGGCTATATTTAAGAGGGAGTTAGATGTGGCCCTTGTGGCTAAAGGGATCAGGGGGTATGGAGAGAAGGCAGGTACAGGATACTGAGTTGGATGATCAGCCATGATCATATCGAATGGCGGTGCAGGCTCGAAGGGCCGAATGGCCTACTCCTGCACCTATTTTCTATGTTTCTATGTTTCTATATCTTCTATATCTCTCTCTCTCTGTATATCGCCATCTATATCTCTCGTTTCCCCTTACCCTGGGAGACCACGGTGGCGCGGCGGTAGAGTTGCTGCCATATAGCGAATGCAGCGCCGGAGTCAATAGACAATAGACAATAGACAATAGGTGCAGGAGTAGGCCATTCGGCCCTTCGAGCCAGCACCGCCATTCAATGTGATCATGGCTGATCATTCTCAATCAGTACCCCGTTCCTGCCTTCTCCCCATACCCCCTGACTCCGCTATCCTTAAGAGCTCTATCTAGCTCTCTATTGAATGTATTCAGAGAATTGGCCTCCACTGCCCTCTGAGTCCCGGGTTCAATCCTGACTACGGGCGCTGTCTGTACGGAGTTTGTACGTTCTCCCCATGGGTTTTCTCCCAGATCTCCGGTTTCCTCCCACACTCCCACAAGACGTGCAGGTTTGTAGGTTAATTGGCTTGGGTTTGTATACTTGGTATAATTGTAAATTGTCCCTAGTGTGTGTGGGATAGTGTTAGTGTGCGGGGATCGCTGGTGGGCGCGGACTCGGTGGGCCGAAGGGCCTGTTTCCGCGCTGTATCTCTAAACTAAAACCCCTGAATCTGAAGAAGGTTATCGACCCGAAATGCCACCCATTCCTTTTCCTCCAGAGATGCTACCTGACCCACTGAGTTAGACATAGACATAGACATAGAAAATAGATGCAGGAGGAGGCCATTTGGCCCTTCGAGCCAGCACCGCCATTCATTGTGATCATGGCTGATCATCCACAATCAGTAACCCGTGCCTGCCTTCTCCCCATATCCCCTGATTCCACTAGCCCCTAGAGCTCTATTTAACTCTCTCTTAAATTCTTCCAGTGACTTGGCCTCCGCTGCCCTCTGTTGCACCAGCTTTCAGTGTCTAACCTAAGTCTTGAATGTCTGTTGCACCTGAGGACCGATGAGTAAACCAATCTTTCTTTCACCCCCCTCCCCACCCCACCCCACCCCACCCCTCACCCCCACCCCACCCCACCCCACCCCACCCCACCCCACCCCACCCCACCCCACCCCACCAATCCCCACCCCACCCCTCCTCCCTTCCCCTCCGCCACCCCCCCCTCCCCACCCCACCCCGCCCCATCACACCCCGCCCCATTCCACCCCACCCCACACTACCCCACCTCACCCCACCCCTCCCACCTCACCCCACCCCTCCCCACCTCACCCCACCCCTCCCCACCCCACCCAACCCCACCCCCCCACCCCACCCCCGCCCTGCCCTGCCCCACCCCATACCACCCCCGCCCCACCCCACCCCACCCCACCCCACCCCACCCAACCCCAACCCCAACCCCTACCCCTACCCCTCCCCACCCCTCCCCACCCCACCCCACCCCTCCTCCCTTCCCTCCGCCACCCCCCCACCCTACCCCACCCCACCCCGTCCCACCCCACCCCACCCAACCCCAACCCCTCCCTCCCCACCCAACCCCACCCCGCCCCCGTCCCATCCCACCCCCGCCCCCGCCCCACCCCACCCCACCCCACCCAACCCCAACCCCTAACCCTCCCCACCCCACCCCACCCACCCCACCCAACCCCAACCCCAACCCCAACCCCTCCCTCCCCACCCAACCCCACCCCGCCCCGTCCCATCCCACCCCCGCCCCACCCCACCCCACCCCACCCAACCCCAACCCCTACCCCTCCCCACCCCACCCCACCCCTCCTCCCTTTCCTTCGCCACCCCCCTGCCCACCCATTCCAGCCGGAGAAACCCAGCGTCCAGACCTCGAAGCCAAAAAAGCCGTCGGCCCACAAAGTCCCGCGCAAGCCCAAAGAGAAGCACAGCGCTTCCAGCCGCTCGGTGAAGAAAAAGGGGGCGGAGAGCAGGCCGCCCGCCAAGCCCGAAGACCAGGAGAAGACCAAGGAGATCATCAACAACAAGCTGGCCGAGGCCAAAGAGTGATGCCGGCCAGGCCTCCTCTGCACCCAGGGGCCGGGGGGTGGGGGGGGGTGGGGTGACTGACCGACCGGAGATCCACTCACACCCTCTGCTCTCTCTCTCTCTCTCAACACACACACACAGTCCTGGGTATTCACTGACAGCACTGCAGTCGGGAGCCTCTCGACGCACGGCAATCAACGCTGACTTGCTCCGTCCTCCTCCGCCCACACAGAAGATGGAAGAGGAAATATAAAAACCACAGCCGATTAAAGCAGAAAGATCCATCCAACAAGACGCAGCAGGTGGAGGATAGGTTAGGTAGGAATTATGTGCATCAGATCAGTCCCTGCTCACTTCACCAACAAGGGCCATTCCCAATCCTCGCCACGCTAGCCGACCACGAGATTGTCAATAAATGTGTCCCGGAAATCCCATGGGGAAACGGGAATCAATCAATCAATCGATCGATCGATCGATCGATGATCAATCAATCAATCAATCAATCAATCAATCAATCAATCAATCACTCACTCACTCACTCACTCACTCAATCAATCAATCAATCAAACAACCGATCAATCAACCAACCGATCAATCGTTCAACCGATCAATCGATCAATCGATCAATTAATCAATCAATTAATCAATTAATCAATCAATCAATCAATCAATCAAACAACCAATCAATCAACCAACCAATCAATCGATCAATCAATCAATTAATCAATCAATCAATCAATCAATTTGTTAATTAATTAGTTCATTAATTGCAATGGACAATAGACAGTAGGCCATTCAGCCCTTCGAGCCAGCACCACCGTTCAATGTGATCATGGCTGATCATTCTCAATCAGTACCCCCGTTCCTGCCTTCTCCCCATACCCCCTGACTCCGCTATCTTTAAGAGCTCTGTCTCGCTCTCCCTTGAATGCATTCAGGGAATTGGCCTCCACTGCCTTCTGAGGCAGAGAATTCCACAGGTTTACAACTCTCTGACTGAAAAAGTTTTTTCCTCATCTCCGTTCTAAATGGCCTCTACCCCTTATTCTTAAACTGTGGCCTCTGGTCCTGGACTCCCCCAACATTGGGAACATGTTTCCTGGCTCTAATGTATCTAACCCCTTAATAATCTTATACGTTTCGATAAGATCCCTTCTAAATTCCAGTGTATACAAGCCTATTCCTGTCCAATCCCTTAATAATCTTATATGTTTCGATAAGATTACAAAGAATTTGTCATTTGTAAAATTGCAAATAATCCAACCATGATTTCCCAATGGGTCAGCCATGATTGAATGGCGGGCTAGGCTAGGCAAGATGGGCCAAATGGCTCGATTCTGCTCCAACCAACCTACAAACGTATCCTTTTGGATGGAAGACACACAAGGAACTGCAGACGCTGGAATCTTGAGCAGAACGCCAAGTGCTGGAGGAACTCAGTGGGTCAGGCAGCATCTGTGGAAGGAAAAGGACAGACGATGTTTCAGGGCGGGAACCTTTTCCAGACCAAAGATAATAGAGCAGAGCAAGATAGACCACTCGACCCTAAAAACCGTAGCAGGTCACGGCCGCCATTTTAGTAGGCAGAAACTTGCAGAAACATTTAAAAAGAAAAATAACAAAAATCTGGGAATTGATAGATGAGATATATTCTGTATTTTAATGGTATCATCATGACATACTGTTCCCCCCAAAACACTGATTACACTGCGAGAGGCATAGCGAACGGCGGGTTTTGCTTACTAAAATGGCGGATGTTACTCCCTTTTGCGTACTACACTTCAGTATAGGTGATGTACGTTTATCCGATCTGTTCCTGTCATGATTTTATACACCTCCAAAATAATCACCCCTCATCCTCCTGCGCTACAAGGAATAGAATCATACCCTGCTCTCCTTGGAGCTGAAGCCCTGGAGACCTGGCAACATCCTCGTAAACCCTGCACCCTCTCGTTTCCCTCTCCCCTGACTCTCAGTCCGAAGAAGGGTCTCGACCTGAAACGTCTCTCCAGAGACGCTGCCTGTCCCGCTGAGTTATTCCAGCTTTTTGTGTCCATCTTCGGTTTAAACCAGGGTGTGCAGTTCCTTCCTACACACGTGTTCGTATGCAAGAATCTGTGTATTATGTACCAATACACACGTATGTTAGATGTTCACATGCAAGGAGTTAGCGCACGGGTTACATGCAAAGATGTGTGTACCGGCACACACGTTAGATGTTCATGTAGTGCATAGGCACACACGTGTGTTGGATGTTTACATGCAACGACTTGTGTAGGTGCACACACATGTTAGATGTTCACACGCAAGGTCTTAGTGCACAGACACACACACGTTAGATGTTTACATGTAAGGACATGCACGGATACACACACGCACACACGTTAGATGTTCATGTACAAGGACAGTGCACGGACACGCACACGCATTAAATGATCACACGTACGGACGCACACGCACGCCGACACACGCGCTTACTCACACGTACATTACAAGGCATACAAGTCCGACATGAATTAGCTTGTAAGCACGTATGCGTATGTACACGCACATCTTTCACAGGGTTACGAACATATACACGCACGCACACACGCACACACACATAAACATCGCATACACGCACACCGCGCGCACACACCCACACGCACGCATACACTCCTACACACGCACACACTCCTACACACGCACACACACACACTCAAGCATGCACACAAACCACATGCACACGCCCGCACACACACACACGCACACACACACTCCTACACACGCACACACTCCTACACACGCACACACTCCTACACACGCACACACACACACACTCAAGCATGCACACAAACCACATGCACACGCCCGCACACACATGCTCTGACCCCCGCGGACCTGCGTGAGGGTGTCACGGGTGGGTATGGGGGAGATTCTCCCGGTGGTCCCGGCCCCCGTCTCGCCCCAGGGGTCTCGTCTCCCGTGCCCGCGGTCGGGGGCCGCGTCCCCCGGTGGTGTTCCAGTCGTGTTGTGGTGATGAGATTGAGCATTCGGTGTCTGTGTGTAGCCCCACTCGGTCGTGATGTGATTTGTGACCTTCGCTTGTCGTTATTTACCAATAAAAGCTGATTGCAAAACACTTGCAAAGTGCAACCCCCTCATCATTCTGACATCTTTCTTTGCGGTTCCTTTTTTTCTCCCTCTCTCCCTCTCTCTCTCTCCCTCTTCCTCCCTC